>NC_061512.1:74016286-74036029 GCF_022539505.1 Lolium rigidum | reverse complement strand
GACAAAAGATGTTGTGCAAGTTTCTCATTGCGAGCACGACGACTAAATATGGAACACATGCCTATTGATTGATTAGTACTTGGATACCGTTTTATTATTATCCGCAAATGCTCGCCTTGATTGTTACATGAGTTTCTCTCATCCATGCAACGCCCGTTCATCCATCCCTCGTGCCTACGATGATTTTAATCCTGCTGTTTACTATAATCACTAATGCTGTCTTTGTTACTCTCGTCGTCGTTATTTCACTATCAGCTATCGCTATAAAACTCGTTACTACCGATAAACTCATGCGAGCAAGTCCGTTTCCAGTGCGGGTGAATTGACAACTCCGCTGTTAAGGCTTACAAGTATTCTTTGTCTCCCCTTGTGTCGAATCAATAAATTGGGTTTTACTTCCCTCGAAGACTATTGCGATCCCCTATACTTGTGGGTCATCAGTTCTCCATTTACCACAGTGAAGGCTTTTGACCGTCTGACGATTCGCTTTGCTTCTACGGATCCTCCGGTAACTCCTGCTTCATCAGGTATGATAGGAACGGCTTAGTCCATAGTGGTTCGAGGAGGAGGACCTCTTCCGCAGATTGAAGTGGAAATTCTTCGACAGCTTGTTGCGGGTTTTTCTCCAATTCGTCAGCCGACGGCTTCGGAGGTGCCGATGCTTTTTATTTTATCGATCATGGAGTGATAACTTCATAAAATACTCCGTCTGGGATGGGGGAGCACATGGATCCGATATTTGCCAGCGTGTCGGCCTCCTCGTTGCTGGCTCTGCCGATATGCTTGAGTTCGCACCCTTCGAATTTGGCTTCCATATTTCGGTATAACTGTCGTTAGGCGATCATGTTGTCACTGACCGCGTCGCATAGATTCATCGACTGCTGTACCACCAAGTTCGAGTCTCCATAAATTTCCAGGCGAGTTGCTCCATGATACGCGTACAGCACGCGTCCGTTGGGAACCCCAAGAGGAAGGTGTGATGCGTACAGCGGCAAGTTTTCCCTCAGAAAGAAACCAAGGTTTATCGAACCAGGAGGAGCCAAGAAGCACGTTGAAGGTTGATGGCGGCGAGATGTAGTGCGGCGCAACACCAGGGATTCCGGCGCCAACGTGGAACCCGCACAACACAACCAAAGTACTTTGCCCCAACGAAACAAGTGAGGTTGTCAATCTCACTGGCTTGCTGTAACAAAGGATTAGATGTATAGTGTGGATGATGATTGTTTGCAGAAAATAGTAAAGAACAATAGCAGCAGATTTTCATTTCAGATGTAAAGAATGGACCGGGGTCCACAGTTCACTAGAGGTGTCTCTCCCATAAGATAAATAGCATGTTGGGTGAACAAATTACAATACGGGCAATTGACAAATAGAGAGGGCATAACAATGCACATACATGATATAATGAGTATTGTGAAATTTAATTGGGCATTACGACAAAGTACATAGACCGCTATCCAACATGCATCTATGCCTAAAAAGTCCACCTTCAGGTTATCATCCGAACCCCTTCCAGTATTAAGTTGTAAACAACAGACAATTGCATTAAGTATGGTGCGTAATGTAATCAATAACTACATCCTCGGACATAGCATCAATGTTTTATCCCTAGTGGCAACAAAGACATCCACAACCTTAGAACTTTCGTCACATCGTCCTAGATTTAATGGAGGCATGAACCCACTATCGAGCATAAATACTCCCTCTTGGAGTTAAGAGCAAAAACTTGGCCAGAGCCTCTACTAATAACGGAGAGCATGCAAGATCATAAACAACACATAGGTAATAGATTGATAATCAACATAACATAGTATTCTCTATCCATCGGATCCCGACAAACACAACATATAGAATTACGGATAGATGATCTTGATCATGTTAGGCAGCTCACAAGATCCGACAATGAAGCACATGAGGAGAAGACAACCATCTAGCTACTCGCTATGGACCCATAGTCCAGGGGTGAACTACTCACTCATCACTCCGGAGGCGACCATGGCGGTGAAGAGTCCTCCGGGAGATGATTCCCCTCTCCGGCGAGGTGCCGGAGGCGATCTCCCGAATCCCCCGAGATGGGATTGGCGGCGGCGGCGTCTCCGGAAGGTTTTCCGTATCGTGGCTCTCGGCATCGGGGGTTTCGCGACGGAGGCTATATGTAGGCGGAAGGGCAGGTCAGGGGGCCACACGAGGGCCCCACACAACAGGCCGGCGCGGCCCAGGCCCAGGCCGCGCTGCCCTAGTGTGTGGCCGCCTCGTGGCCCCACTTGTCTATCCCTCGGTCTTCTGGAAGCTTCGTGGCAAAATAGGACCCTGGGCGTTGATTTCGTCCAATTCCGAGAATATTTCCTTACTAGGATTTCTGAAACCAAAAACAGCAGAAAACAGCAACTAGCTCTTCGGCATCTCGTTAATAGGTTAGTGCCGGAAAATGCATAAATACGACATATAATGTGTATCATGTAGATATCATCAATAATGTGGCATGGAACATAAGAAATTATCGATACGTCGGAGACGTATCACTCCACATGCCTTTGCCATCTTCATCCCATGCAGCAGTGCTTCGTATTCTGCTTCGTTATTTGTCGGCAGGGAGAAATTCATACGTAGTTTGTATTTCATTTTGTCTCCTTGTGGTGATATTAGTACCACTCCTGCTCCTGCACCTGTGCTCCGTTTGGACCCATCGAAGTACATTGTCCACGAGCCCGACATGTCGGGTGTTGCCGGTGTTTGCGACTGGATCCAGTCTGCCACGAAATCTGGAAGGATTTGGGACTTTATCGCCGTTCTGTTGATGTAAGTTATGTCGTGTGGTGCTATCTCGATAGCCCATTGAGATATTCGACCTGTGGCCTCTAGGTTAGTGAGTATATTCTTCAGCGGTGCCTCACTTACGACAATGATCGGGTGCTCCGTGAAGTAATGTCGTAGCTTGCGAGCTGTTCTCCACACTGCGTACGCCAGCTTCTGGTGATGAGGGTACCTTTGTTTCGCAGGCGTGAGTACTTCACTGAGGTAGTAAACGGGTCGTTGTACGCCGTGAACTCTCTCTGCTTCTTCTCGTTCGACAACCAGGACGCTACTGAAGACTTGCACCGTTGCTGCTATGTACATAAGCAGTGTTTCTTTTTCGCGCGGAGTTACGAGCACTGGGGACGTCGATAAGATTTTCTTCAGGTTATCAAAAGATTCATGCGCCTCATTTGTCCACTCGAACTTTTCTGATTTTTTCATTAGACTATAGAAGGGCAAAGCTTTTTCTCCTAGCTTGGTGATGAATCTGCTAAGCGCTGCCAGTCGTCCTGCCAATTGCTGCACTTGGTGCAGATTCTTTGGCGGCTCCATGTCGAGAATAGCTTTGATCTTCAAAGGATTGGCTTCTATTCCTCTGGCCGAGATGAAGTATCCGAGTACTTGTCCCCCTGGCACCCTGATGCGTGTAGTTGACACGTCCGTTGGGAACCCCAAGAGGAAGGTGTGATGCGCACAGCGGCAAGTTTCCCTCAGTTAGAAACCAAGGTTTAATCGAACCAAGAGGGAGTCAAGAAGCACGTTGAAGGTTGATGGCGGCGGGATGTAGTGCGGCGCAACACCGTAGATTCCGGCGCCAACGTGGAACCTCGCACAACACAACCAAAGTACTTTGCCCCAACGAAACAAAGTGAGGTTGTCAATCTCACCGGCTTTGCTGTAACAAAGGATTAACCGTATTGTGTGGAAGATGATTGTTTGCAGAGAAAACAAAGAAAAACAAGTATTGCAAAGCAGATTTGTATTTCAAGATAAAGAATGGACCGGGTCCACAGCTCACTAGAGGTGTCTCTCCCATAAGATAAAAGCATGTTGGGTGAACAAATTACAACGGGAAATTGACAAATAGAAAGGGCATAACAATGCACATACATGGCATGATAAGTATAGTGAGATTTAATTGGGCATTACGACAAAGTACATAGACCGCCATCCAACCGCATCTATGCCTAAAAAGTCCACCTTCAGAGTTATCGTCCGAACCCCTTCAGCATTAAGTTGCAAAGCAACAGTACAATTGCATTAAGTATGGTGCGTAATGTAATCAACAACTACATCCTTGGACATAGCGCCAATGTTTTATCCCTAGTGGCAACAAAGACAACACAACCTTAGAACTTTCTCATCATCGTCCCGGTGTCAATGCAGCATGAACCCACTATCGAGCATAAATACTCCCTCTTGGAGTTAAAAGCAAAAACTTGGCCGAGCCTCTACTAGTAACGGAGAGCATGCAAGATCATAAACAACACATATGTAATAACTTGATAATTAACATAACATGGTATTCTCTATCCATCGGATCCCGACAAACACAACATAGAGTATTACGTATAGATGATCTTGATCATGTTAGGCAGCTCACAAGATCCGACAATGAAGCACAATGAGGAGAAGACAACCATCTAGCTACCGCTATGGACCCATAGTCCAGGGGTGAACTACTCACTCATCACTCCGGAGGCGACCATGGCGGTGTAGAGTCCTCCGGGAGATGAATCCCCTCTCCCAGCAGGTGCCGGAGGAGATCTCCGTAATCCCCGAGATGGGATCGGCGGCGGCGCGTCTCGCAAGGTTTTCCGTATCGTGGTTTTTCGCGATCGGGGTTTCGCGACGGAGGCTTTAAGTAGGCGGAAGGGCAGAGTCGGGGCCCGACGAGGGGCCCACACCATAGGCGGCGCGGGCCCCCTTGGCCGCGCCGCCATGTGGTGTCGCCACCTCGTGGCCCCACTTCGTATGCTCTTCGGTCTTCCGGAAGCTCCGTGGAAAAATAGGCCCCCGGGTCTTCGTTTCGTCCAATTCCGAGAATATTTCGTTACTAGGATTTCTCAAACCAAAAACAACATAAAACAGAACCGGCACTTCGGCATCTTGTTAATAGGTTAGTTCCGTAAAATGCACGAATATGACATAAAGTGTGCATAAAACATGTAGGTATCATCAATAATATGGCATAGAACATAAGAAATTATCGATACGTCTGAGACGTATCAAGCATCCCCAAGCTTAGTTCGCTCGTCCCGAGTAGTAAAACGATAACAAAGATAATTTCTGAAGTGATATGCCATCATAACCTTGATCATACTATTTGTAAACATATGTAGTGGATGCAGCGATCAAAACAATGGTAATGACATGAGTAAACAAGTGAATCATAAAGCAAAGACTTTTCATGAATAGTACTTCAAAACAAGTATAATAAGTCTTGCATAAGAGTTAACTCATAAAGCAATAAATCAAAGTAAAGGTATTGAAGCAACACAAAGGAAGATTAAGTTTCAGCGGTTGCTTTCAACTTGTAACATGTATATCTCATGGATAATTGTCAACATAGAGTAATATAACAAGTACAATATGCAAGTATGTAGGAATCAATGCACAGCTCACACAAGTGTTTGCTTCTTGAGGTGGAGAGAGATAGGTGAACTCGACTCAACATAAAAGTAAAAGAATGGTCCTTCAAAGAGGAAAGCATCGATTGCTATATTTGTGCTAGAGCTTTTATTTTGAAAACATGAAACAATTTTGTCAACAGGTAGTAATAAAGCATATGAGTTATGTACATTATATCTTACAAGTTGCAAGCCTCATGCATAGTATACTAATAGTGCCCGCACCTTGTCCTAATTAACTTGGACTACCGGATCTTTGCAATGCACATGTTTTAACCAAGTGTCACAATGGGGTACCTCCATGCCGCCTCGTACAAAGGTCTAAGGAGAAAGCTCGCATTTTGGATTTCTCGCTTTTGATTATTCTCAACTTAGACATCCATACCGGGACAACATGGACAACAGATAATGGACTCCTCTTTAATGCATAAGCATGTGGCAACAATTATTATTCTCATATGAGATTGAGGATATATGTCCAAGATCGAAACTTCCACCATGAATCATGGCTTTAGTTAGCGGCCCAAAGTTCTTCTCTAACAATATGCATGCTCCAACCATTAAGGTGGTAGATCTCTCTTACTTCGTACAAGACGGACATGCATAGCAACTCACATGATATTCAACAAAGAATAGTTGATGGCGTCCCCGTAAGCATGGTTATCGCACAACAAGCAACTTAATAAGAGATAAAGTGCATAAGTACATATTCAATACCACAATAGTTTTTAAGCTATTTGTCCCATGAGCTATATATTGCAAAGGTGAATGATGGAGTTTTAAAGGTAGCACTCAAGCAATTTACTTTGGAATGGCGGATAAATACCATGTAGTAGGTAGGTATGGTGGACACAAATGGCATAGTGGTTGGCTCAAGTATTTTGGATGCATGAGAAGTATTCCCTCTCGATACAAGGTTTAGGCTAGCAAGGTTATTTGAAACAAACACAAGGATGAACAATTCAGCAAAACTCACATAAAAGACATATTGTAAACATTATAAGACTCCATACCGTCTTCCTTGTTGTTCAAAACTCAATACTAGATGTTATCTAGACTCTAGAGAAACCAAATATGTAAACCAAATTAGCAAGCTCTAAGTATTTCTTCATTAATGGGTGCAAAGTATATGATGCAAGAGCTTAAACATGAGCACAACAATTGCCAAGTATCAAATTATCCAAGACATTTTAGAGTTACTACATGTAGCATTTTCCAATTCCAACCATATAACAATTTAACGAAGAAGAAACTTCGCCATGAATACTATGAGTAGAGCCTAAGGACATATTTGTCCATATGCTACAGCGGAGCGTGTCTCTCTCCCATAAAGTGAATGCTAGGATCCATTTTATTCAAACAAAACAAAAACAAAAACAAACCGACGCTCCAAGCAAAGTGCATAAGATGTGACAGAATAAAAATATAGTTTCAGGGGAGGAACCTGATAATGTTGTCGATGAAGAAGGGGATGCCTTGGGCATCCCCAAGCTTAGATGCTTGAGTCTTCTTATAATATGCAGGGGTGAACCACCGGGGCATCCCCAAGCTTAGAGCTTTCACTCTCCTTGATCATAGTATATAATCCTCCTCTCTTGACCCTTGAAAACTTCCTCCACACCAAACTCGAAACAACTCATTAGAGGGTTAGTGCACAATAAAAATTAACATGTTCAGAGGTGACACAATCATTCTTAACACTTCTGGACATTGCATAAAGCTACTGGACATTAATGGATCAAAGAAATTCATCCAACATAGCAAAAGAGGCAATGCGAAATAAAAGGCAGAATCTGTCAAAACAGTAACAGTCCGTAAAGATGGATTTTATTAGGGCACCAGACTTGCTCAAATGAAAATTCCCAAATTGAATGAAAGTTGCGTACATATCTGAGGATCATGCACGTAAATTGGCTTAATTTTCTGAGCTACCTATAGGGAGGTAGACCCAGATTCGTGACAGCAAAAAAATCTGGAACTGCGCAGTAATCCAAATCTAGTACTTACTTTACTATCAAAGACTTTACTTGGCACAACAAAACACAAAACTAAGATAAAGAGAGGTTGCTACAGTAGTAAAAAACTTCCAAGACACAAATATAAAACAAAGTACTGTAGCAAAATAACACATGGGTTATCTCCCAAGAAGTTCTTTCTTTATAGCCGTTAAGATGGGCTCAAGCAGCTTTAATGATGCACTCGCAAGAAATAGTATTTGAAGCAAAAGAGAGCATCAAGAGGCAAATTCAAAACACATTTAAGTCTAACATGCTTCCTATGCATAGGAATCTTGTAAATAAACAAGTTCATGAAGAGCAAAGTAACAAGCATAGGAAGATAAAACAAGTGTAGCTTCAAAAATTTCAGCACATAGAGAGGCATTTTAGTAACATGAAAATTTCTACAACCATATTTTCCTCTCTCATAATAGCTTTCAAGTAGCATCATGAGCAAACTCAACAATATAACTATCACATAAAGCATTCTTATCATGAGTCTCATGCATAAAATTATTACTCTCCACATAAGCATAATCAATTTTATTAGTAATAGTGGGAGCAAATTCAACAAAGTAGCTATCATTATTATTCTCATCAAGTGTAGGAGGCATAGTATAATCACAATAAAATTTACTCTCCATAGTAGGTGGCACCAAAAGACCACTATCATTATAATCATCATAAATAGGAGGCAAAGTATCATCAAAGAAAATTTTCTCCTCAATGCTTGGGGACTAAAAAGATCATGAAAACCAGCTTCCCCAAGCTTAGAACTTTCTATATTATTATCAACAATGGTGTTCAAAGCGTTCATACTAATATTACTACCAGCATGCAAATAAGATTCCATAGGTTTTTTAATTTTCGCATCAAACAATCCATGTTTTAAATCAGGAAATAGAACAAGAACCTCATTGTTTTCCATTATGCCAAACTAGTGTAAACAAAAAACAACAAGATGCAATTGCAGGATCTAAAGGAAATAGCTTCGAGCACAAACACAATGGAGCCAGAAAAGTACTGTTACCTAGAACCGGTGTCTGAGAGCCTTTTACCTTTCCTCCCCGGCAACGGCGCCAGAAATTTGCTTGATGCGTGTAGTTGACACGTCCGTTGGGAACCCCAAGAGGAAGGTGTGATGCGCACAGCGGCAAGTTTCCCTCAGTTAGAAACCAAGGTTTAATCGAACCGAGTAGGAGTCAAGAAGCACGTTGAAGGTTGATGGCGGCGGGATGTAGTGCGGCGCAACACCGTAGATTCCGGCGCCAACGTGGAACCCGCACAACACAACCAAAGTACTTTGCCCCAACGAAACAAGTGAGGTTGTCAATCTCACCGGCTTGCTGTAACAAAGGATTAACCGTATTGTGTGGAAGATGATTGTTTGCAGAGAAAACGAGTAAAAACAAGTATTGCAGCAGATTTGTATTTCAGTATTAAAGAATGGACCGGGGTCCACAGTTCACTAGAGGTGTCTCTCCCATAAGATAAAAGCATGTTGGGTGAACAAATTACAGTCGGGAAATTGACAAATAGAAAGGGCATAACAATGCACATACATGGCATGATAAGTATAGTGAGATTTAATTGGGCATTACGACAAAGTACATAGACCGCCATCCAACTGCATCTATGCCTAAAAAGTCCACCTTCAGGTTATCGTCCGAACCCCTTCCAGTATTAAGTTGCAAAGCAACGGACAATTGCATTAAGTATGGTGCGTAATGTAATCAACAACTACATCCTTGGACATAGCGCCAATGTTTTATCCCTAGTGGCAACAGGCACAACACAACCTTAGAACTTTCGTCACTGTCCCAGGTGTCAATGCAGGCATGAACCCACTATCGAGCATAAATACTCCCTCTTGGAGTTAAAAGCAAAAACTTGGCCAGAGCCTCTACTAGTAACGGAGAGCATGCAAGATCATAAACAACACATATGTAATAACTTGATAATTAACATAACATGGTATTCTCTATCCATCGGATCCCGACAAACACAACATAGAGTATTACGGATAGATGATCTTGATCATGTTAGGCAGCTCACAAGATCCGACAATGAAGCACAATGAGGAGAAGACAACCATCTAGCTACTGCTATGGACCCATAGTCCAGGGGTGAACTACTCACTCATCACTCCGGAGGCGACCATGGCGGTGTAGAGTCCTCCGGGAGATGAATCCCCTCTCCGGCAGGGTGCCGGAGGAGATCTCCAGAATCCCCCGAGATGGGATCGGCGGCGGCGGCGTCTCAGTAAGGTTTTCCGTATCGTGGTTTTTCGCATCAGGGGTTTCGAGACGGAGGCTTTAAGTAGGCGGAAGGGCAGAGTCGGGGGCCTGACGAGGGGCCCACACCATAGTGCGGCGCGGCCCCCCCCCCCTTGGCCGCGCCGCCATGTGGTGTTGCCACCTCGTGGCCCCACTTCGTATGCTCTTCGGTCTTCTGGAAGCTCCGTGGAAAAATAGGCCCCTGGGTCTTCGTTTCGTCCAATTCCGAGAATATTTCGTTACTAGGATTTCTGAAACCAAAAACAGCGAGAAAACGAGGAACCGGCACTTCGGCATCTTGTTAATAGGTTAGTTCCAGAAAATGCACGAATATGACATAAAGTGTGCATAAAACATGTAGGTATCATCAATAATATGGCATAGAACATAAGAAATTATCGATACGTCGGAGACGTATCACACCCCGAAGAAACATTTCTTCGGGTTCAACTTGATTTTATACTTGTCAAGGTTGTCAAAGGTTTCCCGAAAATCGTCGATGAGAGTAGCGGCGTGCCTTGTTTTTACCACAATATCATCAATGTAAACTTCGATATTTCGCACGATCTGTTCTCCAAGACAGGCTTGCATGCATCGTTGATACGTTGCTCCCGCGTTTTTCAACCCGAAGGTCATGACGTTGTAGCAGAAAACGCCGTGTGGGGTGATGAACGCGGTTAACTCCTGGTCTTCCTTCTTGAGCTTGATCTGGTTGTACCCGGATTATCCATCGAGGAAGGAGAGACGGTCGCATCCAGTTGTGGAGTCGACTATCTGATCAATACGAGGCAATGGGAAGTGGTCCTTTGGGCAATGCTTGTTAAGGCTGGTGTAATCGATACACATGCGAAGAGCGGTTGTATCTTTCTTTGGTACCATGACGGGGTTGGCCACCCACTCGGCTTCCTTGAGCTCCCGAATGAATCCTGCTTTGCGAAGTCGGCTAAATTCTTCACCGATTGCTTTTCTCTTTGGCTCAGAAAATCGACGCATCGACTGTTGTACTGGTTTGGCTTTTGGATCAATATTGAGGGCGTGCTCAGCGAGTTCCCTGGGAATACCTGGCATGTCGGATGGTTCCCAGGCAAATATTTCCCAGCGCTCACGTAGGAACTCGATGAGCGCGCTTTCCTATGCGACAGAAAGGTCTGCCGACGTATTGACTGTTTTCTTCGGGTCAGAGGGATGTACCTGCTTCTTTTTCGCTTCTTTCGCGACGTTAAACTCGTCAGACCTCGCGTTCCGATTGTCGGCTGGTGGCTTCGTATGGTCCGTGATGGCGTCGATTGCATTAAGTTCTTCCGCGGCTCCGAATTTGGAATCGATCTTCTGAAAATCTCTGTCACAGTTATCTGAGCGGGAGAAGCTTCCATGGATAGTTATTGATGTCCCATTATTGCCTGGCATCTTCAGTTTTAAGTACGCGTAATGGGGTACGGCCATAAATTTGGCAAACGCAGGCCTGCCGAGGATGGCGTGATACTGAGACTCCCAGTCAACTACTTCGAACTTGATTTTCTCCTTCCTGAAGTTGCTAGGCGTGCCAAAGACTACATCCAGGGATATTTTCCGAGGGAATAGGCGGGTCGAGACGGTATGATGCCGTGGAATCCTGTATCAGACTCTTTGAGCATGTCGACTGTTAGGCCCATTGCCTTCATTGTACGGGTGTTGCGGTCAGAAACCCACCGGCGAGCAGCGACGGGCAACACAGTAGAGCCGGGAGGCTCCCAGGGCTGCGGCTGGCCCTGGCCCCTCCGAGCGACGGCCCGCAAAGACTCCGGCACGCACGTCCGATGCTGATGCAAGGGCGTGCCACCTGACCTATACCTGGTCAGGAAGGTGTTGGATGTGCCTCGCTTAGTTTCCTGCATGGCATACACGTAAACATTAAATACGAGCCTCGATCGGCTCTCGAGTTGTCCTGTGAATCGGCTCAAGGAGCCGATCCACCCATGATCCGTACGAGGTGTACGATCAGATGGTGGTCCCGCTTGATCAAAATAAAGCTAAAACGACCTACTACGATTTAGGGTTTTCACCGCATAATCGGAACATCCTACTCGTGATTGAGCCTGGCGGCCACGCACGGTGATCGTAAACCGACCCTAGACAAGGCCTAAAAACCAACACGAAGTTGATCCCCGAACATCCTGTCTAGGGCTAGCAAACTACACCCTACGCGCCACTGGATCCTTCAACCCGTTTGTAAGGCCTAACTATGCAGATATTAAACTAATCCTTGAAGAACAAGGAGCAATCATAACGGATCGGATCTACTAAATAACGATCAAGCGGGGTGCCGCCCTTACACCTAAGATAGGTGTAAAGGCGGCTAGATGTCTAAGGGTTGCACGACGACGAGCATATGATACGATGAACAATGCTAACCCTAAAACACCTATGATAACTACGTTGCTCGCCATCAACAAGGCTTCAAGCACGAGCAACGCATGAACAGCGAATAAACGTGTATCGCCTAGATCGCAAGATGCGATCTAGAGCAGCATGATGCTTACCCGGAAGAAACCCTCAAGACAAGGGAGTTGGCGATGCGCCTAGATTGGTTTGTGGTGAACGTGATTGTTGTTTATTTCATAAACCCTAGATACATATTTATAGTCCGTAGAGCGACACGCTCCAAAGTGTTCACCAGGCTCTCAGAGTGTTGGTGCAGCGAATGAGCCACCATGTAGTTGACCTCCTGCCGCAGCGACCTGGTGCGTTCTTCTGACGGGGCGGAAAGGTCCACTCCTTCGAGCGCGCCTTCAGGTGTGAAACCCTTCCACCTGACGCCATGGGAGCGGGTTCGGTGGAAAGAGCCGATGAGTTCGGCTTCGAGGGTTGCCTTGATCTCGTCATGTTTCTTCTTGAGCTCATCAGGCAGATCCTCGTACGTGACCGGAGTGTCTTCCGCCATCTCGGATGTAGATGGCGATGTCGTGGATGTCGAAGGTTGTCCCACCGGGCGTGCCAGAATGTGTTGACGTCAGAAACCCCCTGGCGGGCAGAGATGGTCAACACAGTAGAGCCGGGAACAACTAGGGCTGCGGCTGGCCCCAGTCCCTCAGAGCGACGGCCCGCAAAGCCTCCTGGTCGCACGCGCCGATGCCAACTGCAAGGGCGTGCCACCTGACCTATACCTGGTCAGGAAGGTGTGGATGATGCCTCGCTTAGTTTCCTGCAGGGCACACACGTAAACATTAAATACGAGCCTCGATCGGCTCTGAGGTTATCCTGTGAATCGGCTCAAAGAGCCGATACACCCATGATCCGGACGAGGTGTACGAATATATGGTGGTCCTGCTTGATCAAGGTAAAGCTAATGAGATCTACGACGATTTAGGGTTTTCACCGCATAATCGGATCATCCTACTCACGATTGGGCCTCGCGCTCGCGCACGGTGACCGTAAGCCGATCCTAGACAGGGCCTAAAAACCAACACGAGGTTGATCCCTGGAACATCCTCTCTAGGGCTAGCAAACGCCACCCTACACGCCGCTAGATCCTCCAACCCTTTGTAAGGCCTAACTATTGCGGATGTTAAACTAATCCTTGATGAAACAAGGAGCAACCGTAACGGATCAGATCTACTAAACTATGATCAAGCGGGGTGCCGCCCCTACACCTAAGATAGGTGTAAGGGCGGCTAGACATGCAAGGGTTGCACTACGAAAGCATGTAATATGAAGAACAATGCTAACCCTAACATGTCTAAGATAACTACGTTGCTCGCCATCAAAAAGGCTTCGAGTACGAGCAACGCATGAACAACGTGGGCAGGCTTGTGCTGCCTAGATCGCAAGATGCGATCTAGGCAGCATGGTGCTTACCGGTAGAAACCCTCGAGACGAAGGAGTTGGCGATGCGCCGAGATTTGTTTGTGGTTGAACGTTGGTTGTTGTTTATTCCATAAACCCTAGGTACATATTTATAGTCCAGGGGACTTTCTAATGTGGGCGTGCACCAAACCGTGCACGAGTAAGATTCTAACTTCTAAACTAAGATGCGATCTAATATGTTACAGATACATGGGCAATTAAGCCCAACTTGGTATAAAAGGCCGATTCACGTATTTCTTCTATATATATATTCTTCGAGTCCATCTTGATCGCGGCCCACCTCTGACTCGGTCAAATTCTAGTGATAACACATACTTGTTGAGGAGGTGATCAGAGAGAGGTCGCTGATATCTTACGTTCCTCACTTCTCCCTCTGTGATGTAGCGCTTGCCATCGTGACGGAGCCGATCGCGTGGAACGGCTTCCTCTGTGTCCTTGCTATGAGAGCAGCTGCCCTCGTCTCCGTCCTTACTAGAGTGGTGCCTAGGTCCTACCATGTTGATATTGCACGAGAATCCTGGCTGGCACCCTCCATGGTAAGTGCACTCCACCATGTTAACGGCGGGGAAGGGGTGTGTGTCAACCTTCATGGCGTACTGGCTGAAAATTAGGCGCCCTTGTTCTATCGCCATTTGGACCTGCCGACGCCACACCCTCGTAGTCGTTGGTGGCGTGGGTGAACGTGTTATGCCACTTGCGTATGGCTTCCCGTTCAGCTCCTGCGCCGTGGGGATCTTGTGGCCTTCGGGTACCTTTAGCTGTTTCTCCTTAAGCAAGAGGTCGAAAATTTGCTCAGCCTTGGTGACGTCGAAGTCAAACCCTCTTGGAGGACCTTGTGACTTAACCCACTTACAGGACACGGGGCTTGCCCCCGAGTCCATTCAACCACTTCTACCTCTTGATCTCCCGCGAGCCTTCATCTTCATCTGCCTCCAACGAGGACCACCGCACGTTTGAATTTATCCTGGTAAACGTCCGGGTGGCGCTGCTCATATGATGACAGCCTTCGCACCATGTGCGCCGGTGAAGGGTACTGCGCTTGGGAGGCCACATCCTTGATCGGTGATATGAGACCCACCACCGCCAACTCGACTCGCTTCTTTTTCAGTCACACGAGCCGAATAGCATCGGTTCCTAACGTTTCGAAGCGCTGGATGTATCTCGACACCGTTTCTCCGCGCTTCGTCGTACTTGTGCTAGATCGGCAATGCCAGCCTCGAAGCCTCCGAGTGATACCGCATGTGGAACTCGCTCCTCCAACTGCTTCCAAGTCCGGATTGAGTCCGGTGGCAGCGATGCGTACCACCCGAAAGCCGATCCCGTGAGGGACCGTGCGAAGAACCTCACACGCAGCTCATCCGATGCCGAGATCGTGCTCCAGCTGTGCCAAATATCGGCTCACATGCTCGATTGAGCCGGACCCATCCGATCCACTAAATTTGGAGAATTCAGGGAGCCGATATTTGGGTGGTAGTGGGATCAACTCGTACTCGTTGGGGTACGGCTTGGAATAGCCGATTGCCCTCCTTTTCGGCACCATGCCGAACTCGGTCTCTCAAGATTGTACTCGATCTGATCCGCGGTGCCGGCTGCAGGAGTCGAACTCGAAGATTTGCCGGAGTGGCATACTTAGCCAGCCCATGCTTGTTTTCAAGCTCCGAGCCAACTCGCTGGAGTTGGGCTCGGAGGTTTATCGGGGTGGCGTACTTGGCTAGCCACGTTCGCTTCTCAAGATCTCGTCCCCGAAGTTCCTCCCCGTTGTTCCGAAGTCCCCGCCGTTGCAGCCTGGTTTGTGAGGGCCCAGCTATCGTAGCTCCGGCATGTATGTGCACGTGTATCCGTGAGGGATCTCCTTAGGCGCCTCATGCAAGAACTGGTAGTCACTAGGGTCACCACCGATCTTGTAGACGACGTATGCCGGTGAATTCGGCACTTCTGGTGCTGCCAACGCGAATGGCAGCGGTGGACGGGACTGGAGTGGCATCTCTCCTTGGTGAGTCCCTAGAGCTGGTCCTGACGGAGAGTACTGATGCTTCATGATTTCCTGGATCACGCGAAGAGCGACACGCTCCAAAGTGTTCACCAGGCTCTCAGAATGGCGGTGTAGCGAATGAGCTACCATGAAGTTAATCTCCTGACGCAGCGACCTGGTGCGTTCTTCCGACGGGCGGACAGGTCCACTCCATCGAGCGCGCCTTCAGTGTGAGAACCCGATACGTCTCCAACGTATCGATAATTTCTTGTGTTCCATGCCACATTATTGATGTTATCTACATGTTTTATGCACACTTTATATCATATTCGTGCATTTTCTCGGAACTAACCTATTAACAAGATGCCGAAGTGCCGCTTGCCGTTTTCTCGCTGTTTTTGGTTTCAGTAAATCCTAGTAAAGAAATATTCTCGGAATTGGACGAAATAAAAGCCCAGAGGCCTATTTTCTCACGAAGCTTCCGAAGTCCGAAGGAGAGACGAAGAGGGGCCACAGGTGGCCAAACCCTAGGGCGGCGCGCCCCACCCCCGGCCGCGCCGGCCCGTGGTTTGGGCCCCCGTGCCGCCTCTTGACCTGCCCTTCCGCCTACAAATAGCCTCCGTGACGAAACCCCCGCACCGAGAGCCACGATACGGAAAACATTACCGAGACGCCGTCGCCGCCGATCCCATCTCGGGGATCCTCGGAGATCGCTTCCGGCACCCCGCCGGAGAGGGGATTCATCTCCCGTGAGGACTCTACACCGCCATGGTCGCCTCCGGAGTGATGAGTGAGTAGTCTACCCCTGGACTATGGGTCCATAGCAGTAGCTAGATGGTTGTCTTCTCCCCATTGTGCTATCATTGTCGGATCTTGTGAGCTGCCTATCATGATCAAGATCATCTATATGTAATTCTATATGTTGCGTTTGTTGGGATCCGATGAATAGAGAATACTTGTTATGTTGATTATCAAAGTTATGCTTATGTGTTGTTTATGATCTTGCATGCTCTCCGTTATTAGTAGATGCTCTGGCCAAGTAGATGCTTTTAACTCCAAGAGGGAGTACTTATGCTCGATAGTGGGTTCATGCCCGCATTGACACCGGGACAGAGGATGTGAAAGTTCTAAGGTTGTGTTGTGCTGTTGCCACTAGGGATAAAACATTGATGCTATGTCTAAGGATGTAGTTGTTGATTACATTACGCACCATACTTAATGCAATTGTCTCGTTGTTTGCAACTTAATACCGGAGGGGGTTCGGATGATAACCCGAAGGTGGACTTTTTAGGCATAGATGCAGCTTGGATGGCGGTCTATGTACTTTGTCGTAATGCCCAATTAAATCTCACTATACTCATCATGATATGTATGTGCATTGTCATGCTCTCTTTATTTGTCAATTGCCCAACCGTAATTTGTTCACCCAACATGCCGTTCGTCTTATGGGAGAGACACCTCTAGTGAACCGTGGACCCCGGTCCAATTCTCTTTACCGAAATACAATCTATCGCAATACTTGTTTCTACTGTTTTCTCTCGCAAACAATCATCTTCCACACAATACGGTTAATCCTTTGTTACAAAGCAAGTCCGGTGAGATTGACAACCTCACTGCTTCGTTGGGGCAAAGTAGCTTGGTTGTGTTGTGCAAGTTCCACGTTGGCGCCGGAATCTCCGGTGTTGCGCCGCACTACATCCCGCCGCCATCAACCTTCAACGTGCTTCTTGGCTCCTCCCGGTTCGATAAACCTTGGTTTCTTTCTCGAGGGAAAACTTGCTGCTGTGCGCATCATACCTTCCTCTTGGGGTTGCCCAACGAACGTGTGAAATACACGCCATCAAGCTCTTTTTCCGGCGCCGTTGTCGGGGAGATCAAGACACGCTCGCAAGGGGAGTCTCCACTTCTCAATCTCTTTACTTTGTTTTTGTCTTGCTTTATTTTATTTACTACTTTGTTTGCTGCATTATATCAAAATACAAAAAAAATTAGTTGCTAGTTTTACTTTATTTGCTATCTTGTTTGCTATATCAAAAACACAAAAAAATTAGTTTACTTGCATTTACTTTATCTAGTTTGCTTTATTTACTATTGCTAAAATGGCCAACGCTGAAAATACTAAGTTGTGTGACTTCACAACCACAAATAATAATGATTTCTTATGCACACCTATTGCTCCACCTCGCTACTACAGCAAGAATTCTTTGAAATTAAACCTCGCTTTACCGAATCTTGTCATGAACCATCAATTTTCTCGGTGTTAGTTCTCGATGATGCCGCTGCCCATCTCAATAACTTTGTTGAACTATGTGAAATGCAAAAATATAAAGATGTAGATGGTGATATTATTAAACTAAAATTGTTCCCTTTCTCATTAAGAGGAAGAGCTAAAGATTGGTTGCTATCTCTCGCCTAAGAATAGTATTGATTCATGGACTAAATGCAAGGATGCTTTTATTGGTAGATATTATCCCCCCGCTAAAATTATATCTTTGAGGAGTAGCATAATGAATTTTAAACAATTAGATACTGAACATGTTGCTCAAGCTTGGGAAAGAATGAAATCTCTCGGTTAAAAATTGCCCAACCCATGGACTCGACTACTTGGATGATCATCCAAACCTTCTATGCAGACTAAATTTTTCTTCGCGGAATTTATTGGATTCAGCTGCTGGAGGTACCTTTATGTCCATCACATTGGGGGCGGCTACAAAACTTCTTGATGATATGATGATAAATTACTCTGAATGGCACACTGAAAGAGCTCCACAAGGTAAGAAGGTAAATTCTGTCGAAGAATCCTCCTCCTTGAGTGATAAAATTGATGCTATTATGTCTATGCTTGCGAATGATAGGACTAATGTTGATCCTAATAATGTTCCGTTAGCTTCATTGGTTGCACAAGAAGAACATGTTGATGTAAACTTCATTAAAAATAATAATTTCAACAACAATGCTTATCTGAACAATTCTAGTAATAACTATAGGCCATATCCTTATAATAATGGCAACGGCTATGGTAATTCTTATGGAAATTCTTACAACAATAATAGGAATTCACCCCCTGGACTTGAAGCCATGCTTAAAGAATTTATTAGTACACAAACTGCCTTTAACAAATCTGTTGAGGAAAAGCTCAATAAAATTGATATTCTTGTTTCTAGAGTCGATAGTCTTGCTGCTGATGTTGATCTTTTGAAATCAAAAGTTTTGCCTAATGAGAATTATCATAATAAAATTGTTACTACAGCAAATGCCATCCAAGTTAGAATTAATGAGAATATAAGATTAATGGCTGAACCGCGTGCTAGGTGGGATAGAGAAGAAAATGAAAAACTAGCTAAAGAGAAGAATATAGCTAAAGTTTGGACTATTACCACCACTAGTAATGATAATGCTACACATGTTGCTGCACCTCCTACTCATACTAATAAAAGAATTGGTGTTAGCAATGTTTCCACTTCTAATGCAAAGCGCGAAAACCGCTCGAAACCGCTAAAACCGCTCGAAATTGCCTCGTGATAAAGCCGCTGAAATTTTTTCCAACATTGGGGATGATGATCCCATTGCTTTAGATTATAATGGTTTGAATTTTGATGATTGCCACATCTCTGAAGTTATAAAGTTCTTGCAAAAACTTGCTAAAAGTCCTAATGCTAGTGCTATAAATTTGGCTTTCACGCATCATATTACAAATGCTCTCATAAAAGCTAGAGAAGAGAAACTAGAGCGCGAAGCCTCTATTCCTAAAAAGCTAGAAGATGGTTGGGAGCCCATCATTAAGATGAAGGTTAAAGATTTTGATTGTAATGCTTTATGTGATCTTGGTGCAAGTATTTCTGTTATGCCGAAGAAAATTTATAATATGCTTGACTTGCCACCGCTGAAAAATTGTTATTTGGATGTTAATCTTGCTGATCATTCTACAAAGAAACCTTTGGGTAAAGTTGATAATGTATCGCATTACCGTTAACAATAATCTTGTTCCCGTTGATTTTGTTGTCTTGGATATTGAATGCAATGCATCTTGTCCAATTATATTGGGAAGACCTTTTCTTCGAACTCGTTGGTGCTATTATTGATATGAGGGAAGGTAATATAAAATATCAATTTCCTCTCAAGAAAGGTATGGAACACTTCCCTAGAAAGAGAATGAAGGTACCTTATGATTCTATCATTAGAACAAATTATGATGTTGATGCTTCATCTCTCGATGTTACTTGATACAC
>NC_061512.1:73911521-74016186 GCF_022539505.1 Lolium rigidum | reverse complement strand
TTTTTCCGGTGTTATAACTCGGCTCCGGTGCTTGATCTCCAAATAATCATGAAACATGCAAAATAGATGAAATAACATAAGTATTGTGTCCCAATATGAAATATATCAATGAATAACAGCAAATTATGATATAAAATAGTGATGCAATTTGGACGTATCAGTGAGCTACTCGTTAAGATCGGTAACGAGCTAGGCTTCACCAGGTTTGACTTCGAGTGACTTTAGTTCTCTCAAATATTTGGCACGAAGGAGCCAAGCAAAATAGTGTTCTTAACCATGCTTGAAACTCCTACATCAGGATCTAAAAACCTATGCTTTCTCTCTTCCTCACCAGGCAATGGACACATGTTTTTTTTCCATTGCCTCCTTAACGATCCTTAACGAGCTGCTCGCGAGCGCTCGCAAGAACATAACGAGTCAAGCTGAACAGTGATTTCAGCTCATTATTCTTAACGAGCTTAACGATTCGAGCCTTAACGATCACGAGCTTAACGAGCCGAGCCTTAACGATCCGAGCAGCTCGTTAGTCCACCCCTAGACACGCTTCAGGTGTTGTCACCTCCTTGTAGGTGTTGATCTAGATCCCTTGTCTATGTTAGTTCTATTGGTGTCTCTTAATCATTTTGGTCATTGTCTAGTGGAAGTATGCTCAAAAAGATGGTTCGACGTGGTTCGACGTGTTTTCGGTATATATAGGGATGGGATGAGGCAACACCTCGACAACCTTTCTACCATGTTTAGCTTGTTGTATTTGTTCTTGTAGGCTATGATGTTGTTCTTCTCTCTTCTATGTAATATAATTGTAAGCTGGTGTTATCACCAGAATTTGACCGGATCAGAGGTGGGCCACGATTGAAGATGGGCTTGAAGAATATACATAGAAGAAATACATGAATCGGCCTTATATGCAAAGTTTGGGCTAGTTTGCCCATGTATCTGTAATATAGTAGGATACGTGTTGATTAGACAGAGTTTGGGCTCGTGCCCGGTTGGGATTGTTCCCACGTTAGAGAGTCTACGGACTATAAATATGTATCTAGGGTTTATGGAATAAACAACAATCACGTTCACCACAAACCAATCTAGGCGCATCGCCAACTCCCTTGTCTTGAGGGTTTCTTCCGGGTAAGCACCATGCTGCCTAGATTGCATCTTGCGATCTAGGCAGCACACGTTTATTCGTCGTTCATGCGTTGCTCGTACTGAAGCCTTTTTGATGGCGAGCAACGTAGTTATCATAGATGTTTTAGGGTTAGCATTGTTCATCGTATCATATGCTATCGTCGTGCGACCCTTAGATATCTAGCCGTCCTTACACCTATCTTGGGTGTAAGGGCGGCACCCCGCTTGATCATTGTTTAGTAGATCCGATCCGTTATGATTGCTCCTTGTTCTTCAAGGATTAGTTTAATATCTGCATAGTTAGGCCTTACAAACGGGTTGAAGGATCCAGTGGCGCATAGGGTGTAGTTTGCTAGCCCTAGACAGGATGTTCCGAGGATCAACTTCGTGTTGGTTTTTAGGCCTTGTCTAGGGTCGGTTTACGAACACCGTGCGTGGCCGCCGAGCTCAATCACGAGTAGGATGTTCCGATTATGCGGTGAAAACCCTAAATCGTAGTAGGTCGTTTTAGCTTTATCTTGATCAAGCAGGACCACCATCCGATCGTACACCTCGTACGTATCATGGGTGGATCGGCTCCTTGAGCCGATTCACAGGACAACCTGAGAGCCGATCGAGGCTCGTATTTAATGTTTACGTGTATGCCATGCCGGAAACTAAGCGAGGCACATCCAACACCTTCCTGACCAGGTATAGGTCAGGTGGCACGCCCTTGCACCAGCATCGGACGTGTGTGCCGAGGCTTTGCGGGCCGTCGCTCGGAGGGACCAGGCCCAGCCCGCAGCTCCCGGGAGCCTCCCGGCTCTACGGTGTTGCCCGCCGCTACCCGCCGGTGGGTTTCGACCGCAACACATTCCGGCACGCCCGGTGGGACAATCTTCGACATCAACCGCATCGCCATCTACATCCGAGATGGCGGAAGGCACTCCAGTCAAGTACGAGGATCTGACCGAGGAGCTCAAGAAGAAGCATGACGAGATCAAAGCAGTCCTCGAAGCCGACCTCATCGGCTCTTTTCACAGAACCCGTTCACATGGCATCAGGTGGAAAGGGTTCTCACCTGAAGGCGCGCTCGATGGAGTGGACCTGTCCACCCCGTCAGAAGAACGCACCAGGTCTCTGCGTCAGGAGATTAACTTCATGGTGGCTCATTCGCTGCACCGCCATTCTGAGAGCCTGGTGAACACTTTGGAGCGTGTCGCTCTGCGCGTGATCCAGGAAATCATGAGCCATCAATATTCTCCGTCAGGACCAGCTCTGGGGACTCACCAAGGAGAGATGCCACTCCAGTCCCGTTCGCCGCTGCCGTTCGCGTTGGCAGCGCCAGAAGTGCCAAATTCACCGGCATCCGCCGTTAACATGGTGGAGCGCGCTTACCCTGGAGGGCGCCAGCCAAGATTCTCGTTCAATATCAACATGATAGGGCTCGGGCACCACCCTGGTAAGGACAGAGACGAGGGCAGCTGCTCTCACAGCGAAGACAAGGAGGAAGCTGTTCCACGCGATCGGCCCCGACACCTCCAAAAAACCCCGGTTACAATCAAGATGAAGGCCGATTCCAGCGATCGGCCCGCATTATCCGTACCACACGCTCTCCCTGTATTTGGTGTCGACCTCACAGGTGACGGAAAGCTAGGATATGGGTTTACATCGGCTGATGAGCTAGAAGAAGTCGACATCGGTCCTGGGGATAAGCCGCGACCAACTTTTATCAGCAAGAAGTTAGATCCACATCTTAGGGGTCGATGATAGCTCTGCTAAAAGAATACCCGCATTGCTTTGCATGGGATTACACAGAGATGCCCGGGTTGGACAGGAGCATCATTGAACATCGGCTTCCCCTTAAGAAAGGGTTTCGGCCGTTCCAACAACGAGCACGTCAGATGAAGGCCGAAATTCTGGAAGAGGTGAAGAAAGAGATCGAGAAGATGTTGGCCGCCGGGTTCATCAGGCCGTGCAGATATGCTGAATGGATCTCCAGTATCGTTCCTGTAGAAAAGAAAGACGGCCGATGGCGTGTGGCCATCGATTTCCGAGATCTTAACAGAGCCACTCCAAAAGATGAGTATCCGATGCCTGTGGCAGAAACATTGATCAATGCAGCTGCTGGCCACAAGGTGTTGAGCTTCATGGATGGCAATGCCGGCTATAACCAGATCTTCATGGCTCCAGAAGATATACACAAGACCGCATTCAGAGTACCAGGGGCAGTGGGCTTGTTTGAATATGTGGTCATGACCTTTGGGTTGAAGAATGCTGGTGCAACATACCAAAGAGCCATGAATTATATATTTCACGATCTGATCGGCAAGTTGGTGGAAATCTACATTGATGACGTGGTAGTCAAGTCTGTCTCCATGGAGGGACACTTGGATGATTTGCGACGCATCCTAGACCGAACTCGGAAGTTCGGATTGAGAATGAATCCAAAGAAGTGTGCCTTTGGTGTGAAGGCCGGTCAGTTCCTAGGTTTTCTGGTTCATGAACGGGGAATTCAGATCGGCCTGAAGAGTCAGGAGGCAGTGCGTACCATGCAGCCGCCCACCACGAAGAAAGAGCTCCAACGTCTTATCGGCAAGATCAACTTCGTCCGACGATTCATCTCTAACCTGTCAGGGCGAATCGAGCCGTTCATGGCGCTGGGTGAAGATTAAATCCGATGACGAGTTTCACCGGGGGCAGCAACGGCAGCAGGCGTTTGACGAGATTAAGCGGTATCTGACAACGCCGCCTGTGCTAGTTCCACCCCAACAAGACAGGCCGTTCTATATCTACTTATCAGTATCTGACACGTCCATCGCTTCGGTGGTGGTGCAACTCTATGAGGGCGTTGAAAAGGTCGTTTTCTACCTCAGCAGAAGGATGTTGGACGCGGAGACAAGGTATCCTGAGGTCGAGAAGCTTTGCCTTTGCCTGTTCTTCACCTCGCACCAAGCTTCATCACATCCTTTTGACGGCAGAGATCATCGTCATATGCAAATCGGACGTTGTCAAGCACATGCCGTCGGCCCTCGTTTTGAAAGGCCGGCTTGGTAAGTGGATGTTTGCATTGACGGAGTTCGATCTTCGGTATCAGCCTGCGAAAGCAGTCAAGGGACAAGCGTTGGCCGATCTTATAGCTGAACGGATTAATACTAATATAGCAGCACTATCTGTACGTGCGTGGGCTATGTTCTTCTATGGATCGGCTTGTGATGATGGTTGTGGCATCGGCATTCTGCTCGTGTCGCCTCGGGGGGCAACATATTCTTTCGCCATCAGGCTATCTACCCCTTGCACCAATGATGGCGTGTATTTCACACGTTCGTTGGGCAACCCCAAGAGGAAGGTATGATGCGCACAGCAGCAAGTTTTCCCTCAGAAAGAAACCAAGGTTTATCGAACCAGGAGGAGCCAAGAAGCACGTTGAAGGTTGATGGCGGCGGGATGTAGTGCGGCGCAACACCGGAGATTCCGGCGCCAACGTGGAACCTGCACAACACAACCAAAGTACTTTGCCCCAACGAAACAGTGAGGTTGTCAATCTCACCGGCTTGCTGTAACAAAGGATTAACCGTATTGTGTGGAAGATGATTGTTTGCAGAGAAACAGTAAAACAAGTATTGCAGCAGATTTGTATTTCAGTATTAAAGAATGGACCGGGGTCCACAGTTCACTAGAGGTGTCTCTCCCATAAGATAAAAGCATGTTGGGTGAACAAATTACAGTCGGGCAATTGACAAATAGAGAGGGCATAACAATGCACATACATGACATGATAAGTATAGTGAGATTTAATTGGGCATTACGACAAAGTACATAGACCGCCATCCAACCGCATCTATGCCTAAAAAGTCCACCTTCAGGTTATCATCCGAACCCCTCCAGTATTAAGTTGCAAAGCAACAGTACAATTGCATTAAGTATGGTGCGTAATGTAATCAACAACTACATCCTCGGACATAGCGCCAATGTTTTATCCCTAGTGGCAACATCACAACACAACCTTAGAACTTTCTGTCACTGTCCCAGGTGTCAATGCAGGCATGAACCCACTATCGAGCATAAGTACTCCCTCTTGGAGTTAAAAGTAAAAACTTGGCCAGAGCCTCTACTAGAAAAGGAGAGCATGCAAGATCATAAACAACACATGTATAATAACTTGATAATTAACATGACATAGTATTCTCTATCCATCGGATCCCGACAAACACAACATATAGAATTACAGATAGATGATCTTGATCATGTTAGGCAGCTCACAAGATCCAACAATGAAGCACAATGAGGAGAAGACAACCATCTAGCTACTGCTATGGACCCATAGTCCAGGGGTGAACTACTCACTCATCACTCCGGAGGCGACCATGGCGGTGTAGAGTCCTCCGGGAGATGAATCCCCTCTCCGGCAGGGTGCCGGAGGAGATCTCCGAGAATCCCCCGAGATGGGATCGGCGGCGGCGGCGTCTCAGTAAGGTTTTCCGTATCGTGGTTTTTCGCCTCAGGGGTTTCGCGACGGAGGCTTTAAGTAGGCGGAAGGGCAGAGTCGGGGGCCAGACGAGGGGCCCACACCACAGGTCGGCGCGGCCAAGACCTGGGCCGCGCCGCCCTATGGTCTGGCCACCTCGTGGCCCCACTTCGTGTGTTCTTCGGTCTTCTGGAAGCTCCGTGGAAAAATAGGACCCTGGGTCTTCGTTTCGTCCAATTCCGAGAATATTTCGTTACTAGGATTTCTGAAACCAAAAACAGCAGTAAAACAGAACCGGCACTTCGGCATCTTGTTAATAGGTTAGTTCCGTAAAATGCACGAATATGACATAAAGTGTGCATAAAACATGTAGGTATCATCAATAATATGGCATAGAACATAAGAAATTATCGATACGTCGGAGACGTATCAAGCATCCCCAAGCTTAGTTCTCGCTCGTCCCGAGCAGGTAAAACGATAACAAAGATAATTTCTGAAGTGATATGCCATCATAACCTTGATCATACTATTTGTAAACATATGTAGTGAATGCAGCGATCAAAACAATGGTAATGACATGAGTAAACAAGTGAATCATAAAGCAAAGACTTTTCATAAATAGTACTTCAAGACAAGTATTAATAAGTCTTGCATAAGAGTTAACTCATAAAGCAATAAATCAAAGTAAAGGTATTGAATCAACACAAAGGAAGATTAAGTTTCAGCGGTTGCTTTCAACTTGTAACATGTATATCTCATGGATAATAGTCAACATAGAGTAATATAACAAGTACAATATGCAAATATGTAGGAATCAATGCACAGTTCACACAAGTGTTTGCTTCTTGAGGTGGAGAGAAATAGGTGAACTGACTCATCATAAAAGTAAAGAGAATGGTCCTTCAAAGAGGAAAGCATCGATTGCTATATTTGTGCTAGAGCTTTTATTTTGAAAACATGAAACAATTTTGTCAACGGTAGTAATAAAGCATATGAGTTATGTACATTATATCTTACAAGTTGCAAGTCTCATGCATAGTATACTAATAGTGCCCGCACCTTGTCCTAATTAACTTGGACTACCGGATCTTTGCAATGCACATGTTTTGACCAAGTGTCACAATGGGGTACCTCCATGCCGCTCGTACAAAGGTCTAAGGAGAAAGCTCGCATTTTGGATTTCTCGCTTTTGATTATTCTCAACTTAGACATCCATACCGGGACAACATGGACAACAGATAATGGACTCCTCTTTAATGCATAAGCATGTGGCAACAATTATTATTCTCATATGAGATTGAGGATATATGTCCAAACTGAAACTTCCACCATGAATCATGGCTTTAGTTAGCGGCCCAAAGTTCTTCTCTAACAATATGCATGCTCCAACCATGAAGGTGGTAGATCTCTCTTGCTTCAGACAAGACGGACATGCATAGCAACTCACATGATATCCAACAAAGAATAGTTGATGGCGTCCCCGAAACATGGTTATCGCTCAACAAGCAACTTAATAAGAGATAAAGTGCATAAGTACATATTCAATACCACAATAGTTTTTAAGCTATTTGTCCCATGAGCTATATATTGCAAAGGTGAATGATGGAATTTTAAAGGTAGCACTCAAGCAATTTACTTTGGAATGGCGGATAAATACCATGTAGTAGGTAGGTATGGTGGACACAAATGGCATAGTGGTTGGCTCAAGTATTTTGGATGCATGAGAAGTATTCCCTCTCGATACAAGGTTTAGGCTAGCAAGGTTATTTGAAACAAACACAAGGATGAACGGTACAGCAAAACTCACATAAAAGACATATGGTAAACATTATAAGACTCCATACCGTCTTCCTTGTTGTTCAAAACTCAATACTAGATGTTATCTAGACTCTAGAGAAACCAAATATGCAAACCAAATTAGCAAGCTCTAAGTATTTCTTCATTAATGGGTGCAAAGTATATGATGCAAGAGCTTAAACATGAGCACAACAATTTCCAAGTATCAAATTATCCAAGACATTTTAGAGTTACTACATGTAGCATTTTCCAATTCCAACCATATAACAATTTAACGAAGAAGAAACTTCGCCATGAATACTATGAGTAGAGCCTAAGGACATATTTGTCCATATGCAACAGCGGAGCGTGTCTCTCTCCCATAAAGTGAATGCTAGGATCCATTTTATTCAAACAAAACAAAAAACAAAAACAAACCGACGCTCCAAGCAAAGTACATAAGATGTGGCCGAATAAAAATATAGTTTCAGGGGAGGAACCTCGATAATGTTGTCGATGAAGAAGGGGATGCCTAGGGCATCCCCAAGCTTAGACGCTTGAGTCTTCTTAATATATGCAGGGGTGAACCACCGGGGCATCCCCAAGCTTAGAGCTTTCACTCTCCTTGATCATATTGCATCATACTCCTCTCTTGATCCTTGAAAACTTCCTCCACACCAAACTCGAAACAACTCATTAGAGGGTTAGTGCATAATAAAAATTCACATGTTCAGAGGTGACACAATCATTCTTAACACTTCTGGACATTGCATAAAGCTACTGGACATTAGTGGATCAAAGAAATTCATCCAACATAGCAAAAGAGGCAATGCGAAATAAAAGACAGAATCTGTCAAAACAGAACAGTCCGTAAAGATGGATTTTATTAGGCCACCAGACTTGCTCAAACGAAAATGCTCAAATTCAATGAAAGTTGCGTACATATCTGAGGATCATGCTCGTAAATTGGCGTAATTTTCTGAGCTACCTACAGGGAGATAGACCCAGATTCGTGACAGCAAAGAAATCTGGAACTGCGCAGTAATCCAAATCTAGTACTTACTTTTCTATCAAAGACTTTACTTGGCACAACAAAACATAAAACTAAGATAAGGAGAGGTTGCTACAGTAGTAAACAACTTCCAAGACACAAATATAAAACAAAAATACTGGAGTAAAAACATGGGTTGTCTCCCATAAGCGCTTTTCTTTAACGCCTTTCAGCTAGGCGCAGAAAGTGTATCTCAAGTAACATCAAGAGACGAAGCATTAACATCATAATTTGTTCTAATGATAGAATCATAGGGTAACTTCATTCTCTTTCTAGGGAAGTGTTCCATACCTTTCTTGAGAGTAAATTGATATTTAATATTACCTTCCTTCATATCAATAGTAGCACCAACGGTTCGAAGAAAAGGTCTTCCCAATATAATGGGGCAAGATGCATTGCATTCAATATCCAAGACAACAAGATCAACGGGGACAAGGTTATTGTTAACCATAATATGAACATTATCAACTTTCCCCAAAGGTTTCTTTTTAGCATTATCAGCGAGATTAACATCCAAATAACAATTTCTCAATGGTGGCAAGTCAAGCATATCATAGACTTTTTTAGGCATAACAGAAATACTTGCACCAAGATCACATAAAGCATTACAATCAAAATCTTTGAATCTCATTTTAATGATGGGCTCCCAACATCCTCTAGCTTTCTAGGAATAGAAGTTTCAAGTTTTAGTTTCTCTTCTCTAGCTTTTATGAGAGCATTTGTAATATGTTTCGTGAAAGCCAAATTTATAGCGCTAGCATTGGGACTCTTAGCAAGTTTTTGCAAGAACTTTATAACTTCAGACATATGGCAATCATCAAAATCTAAATCATTACAATCTAAAGCAATGGGATTATCATCCCCAAGGTTGGAAAAAAATTCAGCAGTTTTATCACAAGCGGTTTCAGCGGTTTTAGCAGTTTCGAGTAATTTTGCGCGCTTTGCACTAGGAGTAGAAGCATTGCCAACACCAATTATTTTACCATTGATAGTAGCAGGTGCAGCAACATATGTATCATTAGCATTGCTAGTGGTGGTAATAGTCCAAACTTTAGCTACATTTTCCTTTTTAGCTAGTTTTTCATTTTCTTCTCTATCCCACCTAGCACGCAGTTCAGCCATTAATCTTATATTCTCATTAATTCTAACTTGGATGGCATTTGCTGTAGTAACAATTTTATTTTCAATATCCCTATTAGGCATAACTTTCGATTTCAAAAGATCAACATCAGAGGCAAGACTATCAACTCTAGAAACAAGATTATCAATTTTATTGAGCTTTTCCTCAACAGATTTGTTAAAGGCAGTTTGTGTACTAATAAATTCTTTAAGCATGGCCTCAAGTCCAGGGGGTGTATTCCTATTATTGTTGTAAGAATTCCCATAAGAATTAGCATAACCGTTACCATTATTATAAGGATATGGCCTATAGTTATTACTACAATTGTTCCGATAAGCATTGTTGTTGAAATTATTATTTTTAATGAAGTTTACATCAACATGTTCTTCTTGGGCAACCAATGAAGCTAATGGAACATTATTAGGATCAACATTAGTCCTATCATTCGCAAGCATAGACATAATAGCATCAACTTTATCATTCAAGGAAGAGGATTCTTCAACGGAATTTACCTTCTTACCTTGTGGAGCTCTTTCCGTGTGCCATTCAGAGTAATTAACCATCATATTATCAAGAAGCTTTGTTGCTTCACCAAGAGTAATGGACATAAAGGTACCTCCAGCAGCTGAATCCAATAAATTCCGCGAAGAAAAATTTAGTCCCGCATAGAAGGTTTGGATGATCATCCAAGTAGTCAGTCCATGGGTTGGGCAATTTTTAACCAGAGATTTCATTCTTTCCCAAGCTTGAGCAACATGTTCATTATCTAATTGTTTAAAATTCATTATGCTACTCCTCAAAGATATAATTTTAGCAGGGGGATAATATCTACCAATAAAAGCATCCTTGCATTTAGTCCATGAATCAATACTATTCTTAGGCAGAGATAGCAACCAATCTTTAGCTCTTCCTCTTAATGAGAAAGGAAACAATTTTAATTTTATAATGTCACCATCTACATCTTTATATTTTTGCATTTCACATAGTTCAACAAAATTATTGAGATGGGCAGCAGCATCATCGGAACTAACACCAGAAAATTGCTCTCTCATGACAAGATTAAGTAAAGCAGGTTTAATTTCAAAGAATTCTGCTGTAGTAGCAGGTGGAGCAATAGGTGTGCATAGGAAATCATTATTATTTGTGCTAGTGAAGTCACACAACTTAGTATTTTCAGGGTTGGCCATTTTAGCAATAGTAAATAAAGCAAACTAGATAAAGTAAATGCAAGTAAACTAATTTTTTTGTGTTTTTGATATAGCAAACAAGATAGCAAATAAAGTAAAGCTAGCAACTAATTTTTTTGTGTTTTGATATAATGCAGCAAACAAAGTAGTAAATAAAATAAAGCAAGACAAAAACAAAGTAAAGAGATTGAGAAGTGGAGACTCCCCTTGCAGCGTGTCTTGATCTCCCCGACAACGGCGCCGGAAAATATGCTTGATGGCGTGTATTTCACACGTTCGTTGGGCAACCCCAAGAGGAAGGTATGATGCGCACAGCAGCAAGTTTTCCCTCGAAAGAAACCAAGGTTTATCGAACCAGGAGGAGCCAAGAAGCACGTTGAAGGTTGATGGCGGCGGGATGTAGTGCGGCGCAACACCGGAGATTCCGGCGCCAACGTGGAACCTGCACAACACAACCAAAGTACTTTGCCCCAACGAAACAGTGAGGTTGTCAATCTCACCGGCTTGCTGTAACAAAGGATTAACCGTATTGTGTGGAAGATGATTGTTTGCAGAGAAAATAGTAAAAACAAGTATTGCAGCAGATTTGTATTTCAGTATTAAAGAATGGACCGGGGTCCACGGTTCACTAGAGGTGTCTCTCCCATAAGATAAAAGCATGTTGGGTGAACAAATTACAGTCGGGCAATTGACAAATAGAGAGGGCATAACAATGCACATACATGACATGATAAGTATAGTGAGATTTAATTGGGCATTACGACAAAGTACATAGACCGCCATCCAACCGCATCTATGCCTAAAAAGTCCACCTTCGAGGTTATCATCCGAACCCCCTCCAGTATTAAGTTGCAAAGCAACAGACAATTGCATTAAGTATGGTGCGTAATGTAATCAACAACTACATCCTCGGACATAGCGCCAATGTTTTATCCCTAGTGGCAACGAGCACAACACAACCTTAGAACTTTCACGTCATCTGTCCCGGTGTCAATGCGGGCATGAACCCACTATCGAGCATAAGTACTCCCTCTTGGAGTTAAAAGTAAAAACTTGGCCAGAGCCTCTACTAGAAACGGAGAGCATGCAAGATCATAAACAACACATGTATAATAACTTGATAATTAACATGACATAGTATTCTCTATCCATCGGATCCCGACAAACACAACATATAGAATTAGAGATAGATGATTTTGATCATGTTAGGCAGCTCACAAGATCCAACAATGAAGCACAATGAGGAGAAGACAACCATCTAGCTACTGCTATGGACCCATAGTCCAGGGGTGAACTACTCACTCATCACTCCGGAGGCGACCATGGCGGTGTAGAGTCCTCCGGGAGATGAATCCCCTCTCCGGCAGGGTGCCGGAGGAGATCTCAGAATCCCCCGAGATGGGATCGGCGGCGGCGGCGTCTCAGTAAGGTTTTCCATATCGTGGTTTTTCGCCTCAGGGGTTTCGCGACGGAGGCTTTAAGTAGGCGGAAGGGCAGAGTCGGGGGCCAGACGAGGGGCCCACACCACAGGTCGGCGCGGCCAAGACCTGGGCCGCGCCGCCCTATGGTCTGGCCACCTCGTGGCCCCACTTCGTGTGTTCTTCGGTCTTCTGGAAGCTCCGTGGAAAAATAGGACCCTGGGTCTTCGTTTCGTCCAATTCCGAGAATATTTCGTTACTAGGATTTCTGAAACCAAAAACAGCGTAAAACAGGAACTGGCACTTCGGCATCTTGTTAATAGGTTAGTTCCAGAAAATGCACGAATATGACATAAAGTGTGCATAAAACATGTAGGTATCATCAATAATATGGCATAGAACATAAGAAATTATCGATACGTCGGAGACGTATCAACCAACAATGCTGCTGAGTATGAGGCAGTGCGCAAGGGAATGGAGTTTCTTTTGGAAGCCGGGGCAGAGGCAGTGGAGCTTTTTGGAGACTCGAAGTTGGTGATATCTCAACTCACGGACGAATACAAGTGCGAGAGTGAGTCACTTTTTCCGTATTGGGTGGAGTGTCGTGAGCTGATGACACATTTTCGGTACATCAATTTCAATTGGGTTCCAAGGTCTCAGAATACCGACGCCAATGATCTCGCACAGATGGCGTCAGGATACAAGGACATACCAGACGGGTCAGAAGTTCAGGTGCAGTTCCTGGAACAGGATGATTGGAGAGCCGATATCTTCAATTATTTGAAGGATTCGGCTCGGGGGGCACCTAAAAGGATAAGATACAAGGCTATGAAATATGTCCTTATAGGAGATGACATGTTCTACGGGACGTTGGAAGGGTTACTACTCAAATGCCCGGGACCAACCGAGTCTAATCGGCTCTTACATGAGGTGCATGAAGGCGCCTGTGGAACTCACCAATCGGCCCATAAGATGAAGTGGTTAATTAGGCGATCAGGATTTTATTGGCCTACCATGCTGGAAGACTGCTTCAACTACTACAAGGGATGCCAAGCGTGTCAGATGTTCGGAAAAATCCAGATGGTGCCCGCATTAGCGATGAACCCCATCATCAAACCTTGGCCATTTCGAGGTTGGGGCATGGATATGATCGGCAAAATACATCCTCCGTCAAGCAAGAACCACGAGTGGATTCTGGCCATTACAGATTATTTCACCAAATGGGTGGAGGCCGTTCCCATGAAGAAAGTAAAATCGGAAGATGTTATCCAATTTGTCAAAGAACATGTCATTCATAGGTTCGGGATTCCCCAAACCATCACGACCGACGGAGGTTCGGTCTTTGTTTCTAAAGAATTCAGAAAGTTCTGCGATGACATGGGGATTAAGCTAATCCGATCATCTCCATACTATGCTCAAGCCAACGGGCAAGCCGAAGCATCCAATCAAAGCCTGATCAAGATGATTAAGAGGAAGATTGAGGAGAACCCCAGGGTGTGGCATGAGACGTTGTCAGAGGCTTTGTGGGCCTATCGCATGTCATGCCATGGAGCTATAAAGACTTCGCCGTACCAGCTTGTCTATGGGCAGGAGGCCGTATTACCTTGGGAAATTACGGCTGGATCGAGACGTGTCACGTTTCAGAATGACCTGACGCCTGAGGAATATGCAACCCTGATGAGTGACACTATTGAGGATGCAACGGAACTTAGACTTTGGTCGTTAGAAAAGATTAAGGAGAACAAAGCCAGGGTGGCTCGGGCATACAATAAGAAGGTGAGACCAAAGGAGTTTCAAGTTGGTGATCTAGTATGGGAAGCCGTGTTGCCACTAGGAACCAGGGATAAAACATACGGCAAATGGTCTCGTAATTGGCACGGTCCTTACAAAGTCATCCAGGTTCTGAAGGGCAATGCCTACATGCTTGAACAGTTGGATGGTGTGAAGTTCCCAGTGGCCGTCAATGGCCAACATCTCAAGAAGTATTTCCCAAGCATGTGGGAGGATGGGCAGTGAGATATGGAGGCCGATTCTAAATCGGCCAGTAAAAAAAAATCACAGCCGATGCGCAAACATCGACTTGAGAAAACATGTAGAGACAACAGTATGCGTACAGCCGATGCACGGGTATCGACTTCAGAATAATAAAAGCCGATGCATTGCCATCGACTCTAGAGGTACAAGCTCAATTAAGCAGGTTAACAGAGGATGGTTTGGACATGAGCTAGACCTGTTGGACCGTGTGGATAGGCAGCGGCTTGGCCTCAAATCGCGTTTATAGTACAAGCCGATGCCCTGCCATCGGCTCTCTGTACAGCGACTTCGTTCGACGATCGGCAAAGTTGACAAGAAAGCAAGATTAATTGGGGAATATTTTCTTCATTAATAGTGGGATTTCTTACAAAGAAAGAGCCGATTGCTCGGGGAAGAAAGAACAAAAGCCGACTACTACTACTAGTCCCTAATCTAAGGGCCGTTGCTGCCCTCGTCGTCGTCGTCGCTGCCACCAGCGCAGCTGCTGATAGGCTCCTCATCGCTGCTCCCGTAGCCTTCTACAGGAGCCTCGTCTTCCTCATCGTCGTCATCGCTGCCGTCGTCCCACCAGGCGCGGAGGCGCTCCGCCGGTGGGTAACCTTCGAGGGAGTCGTCGTCGTCCTCCTCCGCCTCTTCCTCGGAGGAGGTGAAGTCGTCCCAGGAGAAGCGGTCGTCCTCGCTCTCCGCCTCCTCCTCCCCGTCGACGAGGAATTGAAGGTCGTCCTCTCCGTCGGTCAAGGATGTGTCATCCTCGGACCAGATGGAGGAATCGTGTTCCTCCTTGTCCCACGTCGTTGGGGCGAGGATGTCGTGCGCCGCCAACGAGCCCCACTCTGGCGTCGGCTCACGGAAGGGAGATGATACATAGGAGAAGTTTGAGGAGGCAGAAGAGGAGGAGGAGGAAGAAGACATGGCTACGGAGGAATGGGGTTTTTTTGCCGATGGCTAGTACGGAGCAGGAGGGTGAAGGGGCGAACTGCTCGACGCGGTTAAATAATGGGATATTGGGGAGAGTTAATGCTACAACAGTTTCCGAGGAAATGGTGCCAAAGAATTGTCGAATCGCGCATAGAAGTCAAGAAGGCAAGGCATCATGATGAAGGATACTGCGACGGTTCTGCTCTGCCACGACATGACCCGACGAAGAAAAAGCAGAGTGATTTTGGAATTGTCATTTCCAAAACCAGGGGGGCATGTGTTATCACCAGAATTTGACCGGATCAGAGGTGGGCCGCGATTGAAGATGGGCTTGAAGAATATACATAGAAGAAATACATGAATCGGCCTTATATGCAAAGTTTGGGCTAGTTTGCCCATGTATCTGTAATATAGTAGGATACGTGTCGATTAGACGAGTTTGGGCTCGTGCCCGGTTGGGATTGTTCCCACGTTAGAGAGTCTACGGACTATAAATATGTATCTAGGGTTTATGGAATAAACAACAATCACGTTCACCACAAACCAATCTAGGCGCATCGCCAACTCCCTTGTCTCGAGGGTTTCTTCCGGGTAAGCACCATGCTGCCTAGATCGCATCTTGCGATCTAGGCAAGCACTACGTTTATTCGTCGTTCATGCGTTGCTCGTACTGAAGCCTTTTTGATGGCGAGCAGCGTAGTTATCATAGATGTTTTAGGGTTAGCATTGTTCATCGTATCATATGCTATCGTCGTGCGACCCTTAGATATCTAGCCGTCCTTACACCTATCTTGGGTGTAAGGGCGGCACCCCGCTTGATCATTGTTTAGTAGATCCGATCCGTTATGATTGCTCCTTGTTCTTCAAGGATTAGTTTAATATCTGCATAGTTAGGCCTTACAAACGGGTTGAAGGATCCAGTGGCGCGTAGGGTGTAGTTTGCTAGCCCTAGACAGGATGTTCCGATGATCAACTTCGTGTTGGTTTTTAGGCCTTGTCTAGGGTCGGTTTACGAAAAGCGTGCGTGGCCGCCAGGCTCAATCACGAGTAGGATGTTCCGATTATGCGGTGAAAACCCTAAATCGTAGTAGGTCGTTTTAGCTTTATCTTGATCAAGCAGGACCACCATCTGATCGTACACCTCGTACGCATCATGGGTGGATCGGCTCCTTGAGCCGATTCACAGGACAACCTGAGAGCCGATCGAGACTCGTATTTAATGTTTACGTGTATGCCATGCAGGAAACTAAGCGAGGCACATCCAACACCTTCCTGACCAGGTATAGGTCAGGTGGCACGCCCTTGCACCAGCATCGGACGTGCGTGCCGAGGCTTTGCGGGCCGTCGCTCGGAGGGACCAGGGCCAGCCGCAGTCCTGGGAGCCTCCCGGCTCTACGGTGTTGCCCGTCGCTGCCCGCCGGTGGGTTTCTGACCGCAACAGCTGGTCACACCATCAACGTCTCATGTATGTATTGTGTTGGGGTAGGGGCGCACAAAGCAAAACCACCTCCTTACTATGCATGTGTGAAATTCAAGATAAATTTCAAGGATAGCTTCAACCAATAGAACAAACACAAGCACACGCACAAGTGACACAAGGATTTAAGTGGAAAACCTCCTCAACTTGAGAAGGGAAAAACCACGGGTGTGGACCAACCGGTCCACGCAAGTATTCTCTAGAACATCTAGAGATTGCAACCCACTTCACCTCGTTTCCCACCGGCAACAACAACAACAACCACGGGGCAAGATACAACAAGGCAGTGCTCTTCGGTAATAATCAAGCTGCTCTTAAACCGTAGATCCAATTAGCACCAAACTTGGCAGACAAGCAGACATATGAGTTTCCAACATACTGGAAAAAAAATCAGCTCAATCGGACACCATTTACCTGCCCAAACTGTTCGTCTCCCAAAACTACTCTGTCTGAAACTGCAGCAGTCCGTACTGACTTCACCACTCTCAAATCTGATTCTCCTCTGACCCAAATCTCAAACCAGATATCCAGATCGAAGTACTCAGAGTAAGGAACAAGCCCATCGAGTTTGGAGCCGATCCAAAAACCTTTGAGCCTCCAAACACCAGCTTGAAGACAGACCAGTTAGATCTCAGAAATCTGGACATAGACCGCCTCCCCTTCTTCTTCTTCCTCTCTTCTCACTTGGTTATGGTATTCTAGTGTGTTCTCTCACCCTGTCACAACAGCAGCCACGTTCTGACTTGCTCTTGCTCTCACATTTACAGCCACCAAGGGTGGTTAGGGTTTTCTCCTTATCTACCTTTCAAGGAGGCAGCACAACCGTTAGATGCGAGCCTCGATCATCGGTTGATACGTGTTGGATTTTCTGGGCTGATGTTGGGTTGCCAACACACCTCCATGTGGAGGGACGTGGCCCAACATATTGTTGGTTGTATGGGGATTTATGAATTTGAAGTCAGGCATGTTGGTGCCTTCTCTATATAAAAAAAAAGTTCACTGCTATCTCTCTCCGCAACGACGACTGTGAGATAAAGCCGTTCACGAAAAAAAGGAAGATAAAGCCGACTGGTGGTATTGCCAAAATGGTCGCTCGGCAACAGATCTTGATGGTTACATAGTATCGGTTCTTGATTTTGTTGATGCTAGTACTAAGGATGTGAATCAGAAATTCAGATTTGATCTTGGGTGCATATGCTCTCCATTTATCTAAAAACTTAAATTTCAACGGGACCATAAAAATGAAGGTTCAAAAGAAAAATCAAGTATTCCTTCTGTTTAGAAATTGTTTGATCTGGTATTTTTCTAAAATGAACGAACCTACACACAAAAAAGGTCTATATATGCGCAACTAAACCAAATTTAACCAAAAGCTGCATCAACTAATTTAGAATTCGGTGCAAATACACTGTGAGTCAGCCACTGATGCAAATTATGTTGCAACACACACAAAGGCAATATCAAGACGTGCATTACGAAGAAAATGTTAACTTCAAACAGAAATCAATGGACTCGATCATGGCAAGTAGAAAAGAAGAAGGCTCCCAAGGGTGCACTAGTATATATCGAACTTTTTAAGGTCCCCTTTCGCACATGGTAGGCTTTTTTCTTGTGCGGTGTGGAAGCTTACTAGCGGCTAACCATTTTGACAGTATGCCTATGGTCTAGGAATGATCTTTCATGGAGACATTGCACACTGAAAGCATAAATAGATTGTCACTAAACTATCCTACACGATTTCGGTGAAATCGTTAGAATTAAACCTAACCGTGTGCACTATGTGAGCTACGGTTTCCAAACTTGTTCAATTTTGATCCTGGCCATAGACGGGACGTGTGTGTTGTGCTCCCACCAAATTGCCTACTGGGTTTCATTTAAACGTGTGGAGCCTGTTCGCCTCCTCCAGAAGGCCACTTGTTGGCGATGAGGCAGCTTCCTTCGCTGCATCGCTAACCCTATATAAAGCCTCCGCGACACGCCACCCCTCTTGGCACGCAGCAGCTCTCCCGTTGATACACTAGTTTCAATCAAGGTTTTGGTTTCAATATGGCTCGCGGTAAGAAGACCGAGATTTCCTCCACCAAAATATTAAGATATCTAATGTTACAAATTGCAGAGGGACAATAACGATTAATGCAAAAAGAGGCCTAGATTTCGTCCACCGAAATCTTAGGGTCTCCAGTGTTCCAAATTCATGCCGTGCACTTACTACTTTGAATCAGGGTTTGATTCATTTCAGATAGGCAAACGAACCAACATAAGTGTCCTCTTTTCATTTGTCCTTTGTTTCTACGTTACGTGGTACATATACTATACAACACAATCATGCCCTACCTACAGTACAGGCTATCACATTCAGAAACTCCATATTTATTTACTACTACTCCACAATGTTCTTGTACTGAACCACCCGTCTACATATGCAGTCTACTCTTGTTTCTCCCACTGGTACGGCCTGGCAATTAGCCGAAGTCCCACCCGCCTTGGCATCGTCAGACCTGGTGTGTCTGACATGTCGAGCTCCCCGGGTGCCATGCCATCCGGCAGCTCCCATTGCATCCCTGGGCAGATCCTTCGCCCAGCGCCGAAGGGTATGAACTGGAAGTGTCCGCCCCTGAAGTCCACCTCGCTCTCCAAGAACCTGAACATTTGGGAACGGATGATTACCATCGCAGCGACATAGATGAATTCAATGATCAAGCTTATCTTGGATGTCAACCTCTCGGGGAGAAACTCGTCGGGCGCGTGCCAGGAGGCTGGGTCACGGTTAATGGCCCAGGAATTGACGAACACCAGCGTGTCCTGGAGGCGGAGCGTCTCCTTCACGACCGCCTTCAGGTACGGTGTTGTCGCGGCGCCGAGCATGTCCGCTTTGGCAATGCCGCCGGCGTTGCGGCTGCGGACCTCGTGCTCCAGCTTCCTCATCGTCGTGGGGTTCTTCATCAGCTCCGACATTGCCCACTCCAGCGCGATGTAGATCGTGTCGTGTCATGGACCAAATGGAAGATGTGGCCAGATCAGCTTCAGGAAAGCAGCGGAGGAGATTGAGACGCGCAGGAAGAAGACCGGCCAAGATCGACGGTCCTGAATGGACGCAGTGAGGACCAATCAGTGACTGCCACGTGGTGGCTGTGACGCAGCAAGATGGTCAGGCCGGTGTCTTAGCGAGTGCGTGCGTGGGTTACGTTGGTCGTTGGACCAATGTGTAAACAGACTTCCTCTCTGTCCCTCTCGTGTTTCTCTCTTCTTCCCCAAAACTGCTACCTCCAGATCTAGTTCCTACCTCCATTGTTGTGCTTAAATCCTTGTAAGGTGTATCTGGAAGTAGAGGGATCTTAACATGTCGGTACCCGCCGCAAACATGTCCTGCGCGCGTGATCAAAATCCAGAGCCATATATCGAAATTTGTTGCGAGCATTTAGAAATAATGGATGTTTTCCAAATTCAAAATAAATACCCCCATGAGCGACTTGACGATTTCCCTGCTAAGCTCGAACCCGTCATGTCCCCCTTGCTCCTGTAGCGCCAGCAGCACGTCCACGAAATCCTCCTCCGTGCCGTCATCGTCGTCGCCACGCCCACCCCTCCTACCCTCGTGCTCCTGCACCACCTTCTCCAGCAGCTCGTCCCACCGCCTCGAGTTTCTCCGAGCCCTCGTGCCGCCGCCAGCGCCGGGCAGCAGCACGTCCGCCCACGCCAGCGCCGGGAAGTAGTCTCCGACGCGGAACCCGCCCATCAGCGCCGCGTTCTCCTTGATCAGCTCCCTGAACAGCTCGCTCCTCCCCTCCTCCTCCCTCGAGTGCCTCCTGCAGACCACACGGCAGATCACGTCGTGCGCGAACCGGTACAGCGCCCCGCTCACGTCCACCACCGCGCCGGCAGCGGCGAAGGAAGCGACGGCCTGGACCAGGGCGGCCACCTCTTGCTCTCTCATGGGGTTATGGCGGCGGGACCGTGAGGAGCTGAGGACGTGCTCGGAGCAGCAGGAGCAGAGGCGGCGGACGTGGCGCCAGTGCTCGCCGTGGGGCGTGAACACCATGTCCTAGAAGCCGTAGGTCATGATCTCGGCTGCGCGGATGTAGGGTCGCGTGGCGAAAACGTGGTCGTGCGCGCGCATTAGCTCGAAGGCCGCGGCGGGAGAGGAGGCGACCAGAGCGGGGACATGGCCGAGACGGAGCCGCATCAGGTGGGGCGCGCCGTTGGCCGCGGCGAGCGCGCGCAGTGCGCGGTGAGGGATCGCGCCCACCTGGTGCAGGTTGCCGATGACGGGCAGGCCGCGTGGAGCCGGAGGGAGGCGCCGAGGGTCGACGCCGCGGCGCTTCTTCTCGAGGTAGAGGAGGCCGGCTAGGAGCAAGGGGTGGAGTAGGAGCACGGCGGCGAGTAGATCCATGGTGACCGCGACGGACTGTTTCAGTGAATCTCGACAAGCTTTGTGCTCAGTGGTTAACTGGCTATATATGCTACTGGCCTGAGCTATAAACAACACTTTTTGCAAGGAAAATATACTCTCAAGTCTCGAGCAAGACTTTGAGCAAGACTTGTTTTTGTTAGGGCAATATGCTTGTTGTATTACCAGGGGCCAAAGGCCACAATATATAGTACATGTACACGTGCACATATGCAGAAAGCCCCCTAACATATGGGGAAACTACAATAGACAGATATATACATCTAACACCCCCCCTCAAACTCATGTTGGATCCACAACACTGAGTTTGGAGAGTAAGAAATCATGCTGCGCTCGAGTCTGTGCCTTCGTAAAGAAATCTGCCAACTGCAAATCTGAAGGCACATAATGAACCGCAACAACATCATCACTGTACTGTGCACGTGTGTAAAAAGCATCAACACCGATATGCTTGGTCAGCTCATGCTTGACCGGATCACGTGCAATGCGATAGCACCTGTACTTGTCGGACAAAAGTGGAGTGGGTGTCGTAACAGAGACCCCAAAATCTGCAAGCAACCACCGTAACCAAGTCACCTCGGCAATCAACAAAGCCATAGCCCGCAACTCAGCCTCAACACTCGAACGGGAAGCTGCGACCTGTTTCTTCGTCTTCCAAGCAACAAGCGAACCACCAAGAAACACACGGTAAGCGAAAGCGAACGACGATCCGTAGGATCACTCGCCCATGTAGCATCCGAATAGCACTGGAGCTAGAGAGAGCTGGAACGGGGAAAGAAAAGGCGACGAGTGATCGTGCCACGAAGATAACGAAGAACACGGGAGGAGATGACTATAGTGAACAGTGGTAGGAGCTGAGACAAAGCGACTCGGAATATGAACGAGGGTAAGAAATATCGGGACGAGTGACAGCAAGATAAACAAGACTCCCAACAAGATGGCGATAACGGGTGGGATCAGGAAGAGGATCACCATCAGTAGGACGAAGCTTAACATTAAGCTCCATAGGAGTATCGACTGTGCGCTCATCCCCAAGAGCGGCACGAGCAAGAAGATCCTGAATGTACTTTTCTCGAGAGATAGAAAAGCCATCGAAGTGGAGGAAACCTCAATGCCAAGAAAATAGCGAAGAGGACCAAGATCAGTCATAAGAAACTGATCACGAAGACGAGCCTTGACGAAGGCAATATACTCGGGATCATCACCGGTAATGATCATATCATCAACATAGAGAAGAAGAAGAGTACGTCCACGAGGAGAAGTGTGAACGAAAAGTGCTTGGATCATGAAGACTAGGAGAGAAACCAGCAGCGGTCACGACAGAGGCGAAGCGCTCAAACCAGGCACGAGGTGCCTGTTTGAGACCATAGAGAGAACGTCGAAGACGACAAACCATCCCATCGGGAACGAGAATACCCGAGGAGGAGGCAGCATGTAAACCTCCTCACTCAACTCGCCATTAAGAAAAGCATTCGAACATCAAGGCTGGGAGACGGACCGGCGGCGAACGAAGCAACGGCAAGAAGGGTACGCACGGTAGTCATATGAGCCACGGGGGCAAAAGTCTCATCATAGTCACGGCCGTGCTCTCGCTGAAAACCACGAGCCACAAGACGCGCTTTATAGCGCTCAAGAGATCCATCAGAGCGAGTCTTAATTTTATAGACCCACTTACACGTGATGGGACGAACACCAGAAGGGGGAGAAACAAGATCCCAAGTGCTAGTGCGCTCAAGCGCAGCGATCTCCTCAGCCATGGCAAGCTGCCATTCAGGATGACGCTCGGCATCCCGATAAGAAGTCGGCTCGGAAACGACAGAGAGACCATGCCGACTAGGAGAGTAACGAGCCGGAGCACGACGCCGACGAACAGGTCGGGAAGGGGGAAGCTCATCTGCAGAAGACAAGTCATCAGAAGAAGAGGAAGAAGGGACAGCATCGGAAGGAGCCGGAGCCGGAGAACGAGGAGTACTAGGTAGACTAGACGAAGGAGAGGATGGCGCCGAAGGGGGCGCATCAGAAGTAGGAGGGAGGGGAGGAGGGACAGCAGGGGGTGCATCCGGAAAAAGAAGAAAAGAGATATCATCCACCGGGTAAGTACCCGGGGTGGGGCGAGGATAGAAGGGACGCGTCTCATCAAACGTGACGTCACGAGAGATGCGCATCCGACGACCAACGGGGTCCCAACAGCGATAGCCCTTATGCTCATCACCGTATCCGAGAAAAACACACTCAACGGACCGAGCGGTCGGTTTGGTGCGTTCGCGAGGAGGCAGAAGGACATAGCAGACGCAACCAAAAGAACGGAGAGGCGAGTAGTCTGGAGAAACACCAGAGAGACGCTCGAGAGGAATGCCACCCTGTAGAGCAGCGGAAGGCTGGATGTTAATGAGGTGAGCCGACGTAGCAACAGCCTCAGCCCAGAAATGTGGCGGAAGAGAAGAGGCAATCATCATAGCACGGGTGGTCTCAAGAAGATGACGATGCTTACGCTCGGCGACGCCATTTTGAGCATGCGCGCCGGGACAAGAAAAGCGAGCGAGGGTGCCCTCCTCGGCAAGGACACCACGAAGGTGCTTGAGAGATATACTCACCGGCGAGAATCGGCATGGAACACGCGAATGGGTGAGGAATGCGAGTGCGGACCATGGCCGCAAAACGCCGATAAATAGAGAGCACCTCACTTGCGAGAGTGCATGAAAAACACCCGGGTGTACCGTGAAAAATCATCAATGAATAAGATATAGTATCGATGGCCCCCTTTCGAAGCGAAGGGAGCCGGACCCCAAACATCCGAATGGACTAAATCGAACGGTCGCCGAGTGACGGACACACTAGTAGGATAGGGAAGGCTGAATCTGTTTGCCTAACCTACAACCACGACGAGTGTAACGACCCATCTCCGGAAACGAGACCCTAGAAGGCCACGATGAACCAAAGACGACGAGGCGAGAGTCACAAAGGTGACCAAGACGATGATGCCACTTGCTGAAAAGAGCCGGTGACAGAGGCAACAACCGGAGGAGAGCGCGGATGAAGTGGCAGCGGAAGGAACACGAAGCCGGTCTAACTCCCAAAGCCCCGGAGGCGACGGCTACGAGGGCCAGCTCCAACCGGGGACTGTGTGCGACGATCCCGAACCGCACAAGACTCGGCGTCAAGAATGACGCGACAACCAGAATCGGTGAGCTGGCTAGCGAGAGAAAAGGTTCATTTGAAGGCGAGGAACATGAGAAACATCGGGGACGAGAGAAAGAGGGAGTAGAAAGGGTGCACGTACTAGAAACGAGGAATAGAGGTACCATCGGCCGTGACAACACGGACGGGAGAAATAAGAGACCGAAGAGCGGACAGAATAGAGGACTCGGAGGTCATATGAAAGGAAGCTCCGGAATCCGGATACCACGGGGACGTACTCGATCGTGTAGAAAGTGGTGGTCGCGCGGTGCCGGAAGAGCCGGTCCACGGAACCGGCGAGCGCCGGCGAGTAAGAGTACGGAGTAGCGAGCGGACCACGAAGACCCACGAGAATGTCCTGATCGGAGAGTGCAAGCGCGAGAAGATCCCGAAGAGCCAGCCTGGCGACGATCCCGGAGCTGGCCGACGTAAGCGGGATCCCGCGTCCAACAGGTGGAGGAAGTGTGGCCAACCTTGCCACAGTAGGTGCAATGAGGACGAGATCGGAGACTCGGACCGCGAGGGTGCTGACGTATACTGGAATCCCAAGCATCAAGCAGGCGGTGAAGCTGCGCTATCTCATGCGCAGAGAGGGGCGCGACTGGAGAGGTCGACATACAATCAGGTGCTGACGAGGAGCTATCACCCACACGCACAGAGGCCACCAAAGGGGGTGACGAAGAGCAACACGCCGATGAAGACAGAGTCGGCAAAGCGCGGTCATAACCACGTGAAGAGGCCGTGAAAGTCGATGTAGAGTGGCAGGCCGACGTAGACGGAGTCGACGAAGCGCGGCCATAACCGCGGGAAGAGGCCGCAAAAGTCGATGTAGAGCGGCGGGCCGACGTAGACGAAGTCGGCGAAGCGCGGGCAGAGCCGCATGAAGATGCCGCAAAAGTCGGTGAAGCGCGGGCAGAGCCGCATGAAGAGGCCGACGTAGACGAAGCCGGCGAAGCGCGGGCAAAGCCGCATGAAGAGGCCGCAAAAGTCGATGTAGAGCGGTGAGCCGACGTAGACGGAGTCGGTGAAGCGCGGGCAGAGCCGCGTGAAGAGGCCGCAAACGGAGGCATACACGGAGGCAGCGGACAAATACCAAGTACCGAAGGGAGGCCCAAAGATAAGGCGGGATCAGCAGAAGAAAACATCGGATAACAACAGCCGACGACAGTATTTTTTTTCTGTTTTTTTTTCTCTTTTTTTTTTATCTCAGACGTAAGTCAACTAGACCAGAAGCTGAGCCAAAACCGGAGCTGAGCCACGCGCTGAATCAGATCGGAGATCAGATCGGGGCAGGAGAAACCACACGCGGAATCAGATCGGAGCAAGAAGCCACACGCGCGGAATCAAAACCGGAGCTGAGCCACGCGGAGAGCAACACATCCAATCCACACGGAGAGCAGCACGAATCCACGCGAAGAGCAGGAGAGATCAAATCCGGAGATTAGCAGGAGAGATCAAATCCGGAGATTAGAATCCGGGCGGCGCGACGCGGAGCCAGGAATCTAGGGCGTGGCGCGGAGATCGAATCGGGCGGCCGGCCGGGCGGAAGATCGAAGCCGGCGGCACGCGCGGGGGAGGAATCGGGCGGCCGGGCAGAATCGGCCGGAGAGACTGGAGCAGAGGAACCGGGCGACGGACGGGAGATTGAACAAGCAACTTCGGCCGCGGAAACTAGAGGATCAATATTTGCTCTGATACCATGTTAAGGCAATATGCTTGTTGTATTACTAGGGGGCCAAAGGTCACAATATATAGTACATGTACACGCGCACATATGCAGAAAACCCCCTAACATATGGGGAAACTACAATAGACAGATATATACATCTAACAGTTTTCTCTATTCAAACCATGGTGTACTGAGGAACCAACCTATCGAGGTCAGGGAGTTGACATTTTGTTGTGACTTAAAAGCATGCAGGTTTAAAGAGCCTCTCTTGTATACTAACTTGTTCTCTTCAAGTGCTAAAAGAATTGGGTAAGTTGAATGCTAGTGGAGGCGACAGCCCTCTGTTGTAACTTGTTCTAAGTGCTAAGACTAGTCACAATGGGAAGTATCATACACTAGTATCATCCACATGATATTAGTTTATGATACTAACCCCACAATGTATAGTATCATAAGATAGTATCATAGTATCATCATATTTAATGTTTTGTAGAATCTCAATGCAAATGTGTGTACATGATGTGTTTGCCATTAAGTTTTCTAGTTTTACGTGCTATGATACAGTATCATATTATGATACCACTCTCATCTCTCACCTCATTAATTGGTGTGCCACATCAGATTTTTGCCAACATGGTATGCATGATACTACTTAGACTGCTCATAGTGGGAGTAACATAGGTAGTAACATCACACATATCAAGACATTTTGGTGACATGGCATACTAATAAATGAAGAAAGAGAGTGAGGTGCTAACTAGCTATGTTACCATAACATCACATATCTCAAGGCAATATGAGTCTACGACATAATTAATGACACATTGCATGACACCACATCTAAGTTACTTCCACTATGAAGGTAGTAACTTAGACTAGTAACATGACATATGTTACTAGTCTAAGTTACTCTCCACTATGAGCAGCCTTAGAGCAAGTACAATAAGGTCTAGTCAGCTGGCTACAAGAATTAAAATAATATATTTGTGCCTAGTTGGAGGAGAGAGAAGAGGAGAGAAAATGTAAGTGGGCTCTTATGCAAGAGCTAGCTCTAGCACGTGCTCCTAAACAAGGTGTGTGAATGAAAGGCGGGCCATCCATTGAAAAAGTAGCACATTCTTATAGCCAACTATTGTACTTGTTGGCTATATGTTAACTATAGATGATATGGCATCTTGCTTATAGCCAACAACCGGCTATACTATTGGAATTGCTCTTATGATACTTCCATTGTGGCTAGTCTAAAAGTATTTTGTAGGTTGAATGTTAATTAGTGGTGGCGGCAGCCCTCTGTCGTGACTTTTTCTGAGAGTTTCAAGATCGAGGCGTCACATTTGAATTTAGGACTGAACTACCGACCATCTTATAGTGCGGCGCCTTACTCGCTTGTCAGACATGTTTCCCACAAGAGAGGAAATTGCAGCTTTCATCGGGTTACTGGAGGCTTTTACCAATTAATTCTATAAGATTTTTGCATTTTTCACTACTTTTCCGGTCGTCACCACATCATATATGTCAACGCAAACACATCACTATAACTTGAGTCATATCCTCTACGTGAATTTATTTTCTACCCTCGTAAATAATATACTACATTATACTCCGTCATATGTCAATGATCGGGATACATCGACAAGCACGAAGGAGAGAAAGGGGGCATGAAAGCTCGAGGAGTGAAGACGATCCATTTATTGAGTTGTATCAAGATCCTCTTCAAAGATTTTTTTTTTTTTGAAACGAGGCAAAAGCTTTGCCTATCCATTAATTAAGAAGAAAGGTGCCCAGTTAATTAACGACCGGGCGAAAACCGATACAAACCCAGACTAAGACCGGCACACAAGGACCCAACACATCAACGATACAACGGACGACACACTCGCCAAGATCAGCTGGCCTACCACCCATGCCGGAGAGAAGACGCCATAACTGCTATGGGAGGAGCAGGCATAGGACACTCCGACAAGGTGAATAAACCGAACCTCCAGGAGAACTGCACCAAAGCGATCTTGTCGCCCACACGACACGAGATCGATGTCCACAACACTGCCAAACTTTCGGGCCGCCGCCCCGACATCCAGCCACTCCGCCACGCCCAGCGCAGACCACCGACACCACCTTCCGGGACCGCCATCCCGACATACCACCGCTCGCGACCGAGCTGTGACGCCGCACGACCCGGCCGCCCGCAGCCCAAGCTACACCGACAAACCGCCCGCAGACCACGACCGCCACACCAGCATCCGGGGCCGCCGCCCCGACGTAAAGTCCAACCACCTCCGCTGAGACGCGTCGACCGAGCCGACAACCTCGCCACACAAGTGACACAAGATTGCCACCCAAGCCAAGCCAAGATTGCCACCTCTTCAAAGATTTGGTTTCCCCCTCTTCGTGATTTAGTAGTGCTTAGTCTCTCCCATGGTAGGGATTCTACCGAGTTGCTACTTTCTCACCATGAGTGTCATTTCTTTGTTGATCTCTCCCATGGAAGGGATTCTTCAAAGAGTGAGTATAAATATTTGCAACTAATGTGACTTTAAAGATTTTCATTTCCATTCAACAAATCCTGAAGTCTAAAAAAATATGTGCTTTGTGATGAAATGTGAGTCTTGTGCAAATTCCTATCAAGCCGAGTTGTGGCAGAAAACCCTTTCGGTGTCAGTGATTGCAAATATGTTGGCCAAACAATGGAGAGTATCTTGCCGTCCAGGTAGACTGGTGCGCAATAACACCGAAAAGCAATTATAGTGGTTTCAAGTTGTTCAGAATCAAGGAGAGGGATATTAGTTGCTCAGAATCAAGGAGAGGGACATCACCATCGAGGTCGTTGAAATGGACAACAAGAGTGACGAGGCAACCAATTCACGGTTACTCACGGCGATGGACCTAAACATGATATAAGCTTCTACTTGATGCGTGGAGCCAATAATGTTAACCGCATATGAAAGCATACAACACTCAAGGCCAAGCAGGCTAATGCACTGTTCTGGTCTCCTGCTGGGCAGTTCATTGTTCTTGCTGGGATGAAGGGTTTTAGTGGCCAGTTGGAGTTCTATGATGTTGATGATCTTAAAACCATGACCATAGGAGAGCATTTTATGGAGACTCGTGTCATGTGGGATCCCACTGGAAGGTGAGCAAGTCTAATCCTATATAACCAAGAACTTATTGGCCTCACTATTTTCGTGAAATTTACAAAAACGATTTTCTAACATATGTACACATAATAGCTTATGTTAATTATTTAAACTGAACTGTTGAAATATATGATCTTTAAATTTAGTTGCTCGTAATATGCAGCTAAACTGGCTATGCATAGTTTGTTGGTAGTACATTCAGCATATTTCCCATCAAATTTAGTTGAACTAAGATATTGTTTTGTCCAGCTTCATTGCAGCTACAGTTACCTCAGTTGACGAGACTGAGAACACTTTTCAAATCTTTTCTTTCGCTGGGAAGCAGATTTATAAGGTGTCAACGGAACAGTTTTGTCAGGTACCTTAGTTCTTGTCTGAAGGGACACCTTTACATGTCATTGCAATGCTTTGCTCCTTGCTTTTTATTATTAACTGAATGACGGTGCAATTCTATTGGCGCCCAAGGCCACCTTCACTGCTTAACCTTGAGAAGGTTCAAGAAATCCCATCTCAACCTCAGGAGGTACAGCCAAAACCGCCAACAAGAGGCATTCAACCAGCTCCACAAAGAGGAGCATAAGAGGAGGAACTGGAAACAGAGGAGTTGGAAGATGTCACTCAGTAAATTGTTTGCTTTTAAGCTGGTCCTGGTCCTCTTGTACATTGTTACTAACATGGATAGACACATATATGCCTTCATCAAACTAGGTACAGGAACCTAGGTACACATCTGCATCCACAAGGATGCATTGCTGCAATCAATCATCCCATCAACGCTACATAAGGACACTTAAGTTGACAACTGAATCCTGAATTTCCAGACTCCATCCATCAATAGTCAAGTTTCTAATTCTACATTGCCCATGAAAGTGGTGCCTGCTGATGTTTGAATGATATTGCCCTCTTTAGAGCAATACAGCAAAATAGAATGGTGGAGCTAAAAAAAAGGGAGGAATACACCTACAGCACTAATTTATTGGCTGGCAAGTCCCCTCCACAAATAGATTCCTGATCACATATCAAATCTAACATCCCATTTTCCATCCATATAACCATTAAGAGTCCAGTTGTTTTCCCTCAGCTGGAAATAAGGCATCTGCAATCACATGTTTTCAAAACAAAATTACAAACACATATGAAATTCAAACTAGCTAATGTGGTGCTCAATAGTAAATGAATGACCTAACTGATCCTACTATTGTGGTGTAAGGTGCGGAAGAAATGGCTGTCAGGGTACACAGTTATCAACTACATCAGCAAAACAGATGGCCAAAGGAACTCTTAACGGAAGATAGTCAAAAGGGGACGCATGGAACCTCATACCTGTGTCTGAAAATTATTTGTACAAGAACTAATAAGATACGAGGAGGTACATATCAGACAATAACCGATATTAAAGTGAAATTAATTTCTAGTAATCTGACCAATATACTTCTATCTCCTAAGGTTTCTTCAGAGAATGTATGGTGACTGACTCTTGAGGACCAAGTGTCTGCTGCTCTGAACCTTTTCTAAGAGGAACCTTCGTATGCATAGGCATGGATGGTTTAGTGTCGGCCCGATGGTTTGTTGCTAACTTATATAAATTCAGACACAACCAATGTTCCTAAACTGTGAATGGTTTATAATGAAAAGAGAAGTAGCGAATCCCAGCAGACCATACGGGAATAAAATTTGCAGAACAGTTGAACATCTTAATTTTGCAGATACACACATGTAGAACACTTATCACAAATTCAGCAGTTGGGCTGATAACCACTGTGCATAGAAACGACAGACAGATAGGCATTGGTAATTGGGCAGGCATTGTGCAAATCATACCTTGCGGTAGAGCTCGTATCCGGCCTTGAGCCTGACGTCCTGGCCCTTTCTGAAGTCAAGAATGGTCCAAGCAATTTCGACGGCACCGCTCTTATTCCTCTGCGAGAACATAACAATGCTAAGGTTCAGTGCAAGAGATGATTAAGTAAGGCCACGAATGCAGGTGGAAGAAGGGTGCAATGAGAGCATTTGTACCGGCTGGAAGTCCTTGTCGGCGAGGAGGCGGCCCTTGATGTTGAGCCCCAGGAGGCCGTCGGAGGTGAAGGAGACGGCCTTCTTCCCGCGGAGGCTGTACCTAAAGATGTTGCCTCTTTCCAGCTGCACTCCTGCTCCGACATTGGCCGATAGCTGGGATTCCCGTTGAAGATGAAATCTTTATCTTCTTGACTCGGCAATGGATGGAGAGCGTGGAAGTGGAAGGGGAGAAAGAAACGCAGTTACCAACCTGTGGGAAGAACTGCCTAGCGAGGAGGGCGAGGTGGCTGGGTTTCCTGGTGCTGGTGTCGATCTCCGCGTGAGCCTGCGATCGATTGATTAACTTTGGTTAGGGCAGAGGTAGTAGGAGGAGAGTGGGTAGTAATGAGTGAAGGGAAGGGGGCGTGCGTGCGTGCCTGGAGGAGGGCGTTGGAGGCGAGGGGGAGCTTCTGCTTGGCGTGGATGCGGAGGCCGTGCTGGCTGGGAGTGGAGTCGGCGCCGCGCAGCCGCAGGGAGGTTTCCATCACCATCCAATTCCACTACACTACTACCAGACCCACCGCGACGGCGGCGGCGATGGAGTGGAGATAGATAGGGTTCGTCCTGTCCTCTGCACTGATGAGCTTGGTTTGGGAGCCGAGCGGAGAAGACGATGACGAGGACTTTGATGCGTTGGGCCGGGCCTGCTTCTACTCTTCAGCCCGCCCACCATACACATGCATTGCTTCTCTTCTTCTAGCCCATTCCATCATTTTGGCCTGGGCTAAGATTACACCTGCCAAAACTCGGCCCGGTGCTAAAAATGTAGGCCCAAGCCCAGCCCTACTGCGATGCCTATAAATCAGACCCAAGTCAGGTCACGAACAAGGAAAAGCCTGCCCTGCCCGCCCTTGCCTTGGGGCTCACGCCCTCGTCCGCCCCGACGTGCAAGCTCGGACGGTCTCACGCAGACCTGGCCATGGCAGCCCGGCCCAAGTGGCCCGGCCCGACCCAGCCCGAAAAACTTGGGCCTGGGCCGAGAAATGTTGGCCCGACACCCGGGCCTAGGTAGCCCGAAAACTGAGTTTAACACTACGGCCCGGCCCGTGGCCCGACGACCCGGCAGGCTTGGTGGGTTTTTGGTCGGGCCAGGCCGGGCTTGGGCCGATTTTTTTTGCGTCGGGCCTACCTCGGGCCGGCCCGAGGCCCGGCCCGGCCCGACACATGCGCAGGTATAGTCTCACGGGTCATCCAGACCGGGCTTCCCATGCCTAGGTTTAGCTTGTATCCCTTTGTTGTTTATATGTAAATTTTTACACACTACAATCTCATGGGTATGTGGTGACTCTCATGGTGTCCCTAATGTTGTGTTCAAGCTGTGAGCAGCAGTGTTTTACATCATGCAAGCTTGTGTATATTTTGATGCAAACTCACAAACAACATATTGTAATGTATTTGGCGTCTGCTAATGTTATGTTCATGTTGCGAGCATTATTCTAATATATTGTAATCATATGTGTATGTTGATGCAAATACATTCACAACATGTTGCCTTGGCTCGATCAAGTGGATGCATGTTGCAAGTGTCATTTTCATGATACAAGAGTTATTTTGACATGTTGTGAACTCATCTGTGTTTTGTTGCAAACACATGCACGAAGTGATGTGATGAATTTGTCTATCTGCTGCAAATGGTGCCTTCATGTTGCAATCGTAAATTCTATGACGTAAGTTCTTCGAGTACAATGTTTTTGCCAAACCATTTTACAAGATGTTGCACAACATGACATGGAAGAAAAAACAAGAGTGACCTAGAACCAAGCTACATGGGAAACATATGTAAACATTGTGAAGTGGCAACTACTGCAATTATCCCGTTTTTCTGGTGTGCTGGTGTTAATAATGTGAAGTCACTATCTCTGCTGTATCGAAGAAATTAAATGGTTACCAAACCGATCGTTTCTGTCATAGGATCGGCTGTTTGACGATTAGTGTCGCCCTTGCCCGCAAGAGGTGGCCGGCATCCTTCTTCTCGCCTAGGCCATTTGACCCCAATTCGCTTGACATATTTAAACTTTCACGATGCGGTATCATAATTGCTTAATGAATGTCAACACAAACTAGGCATACTTGTATAGCACCACAACTTGGAAGACATTCCCATGTGCAGTACATGGGGCACTGGCTTTGAATCAAGCGCGAAATAAACTGAAATCATTCCCAGCTACAATACATGTGCATTCTCAGCCCTAAAGATTAGTAGCACCCTAAAGATTAGTAGCACCAGGAAATATAATGAACGAACATGAAAACTATATAAACAGATTTACTCCAACCAAGAAATAACAAGTTTTGATTTAAAAAATGGGTAGTAACACGGACCCAAAAATATTTTTAGGGTGAATGTCTCATGTATTTATGAGCATTTGTGTTTTTTTACTGTGTTTCAGAAAGAAAAAGATGACCTCCCCCTTGTCTTCCAAATCCTTTCCCTAGAGGGTTCATAAAATGCATTTCCAAAAGCATAAATATGAGGATAAAATGACTAGTTAGCTCGGTCATCTCATCGGCATACACCAGACAATTTTTGTATACCTATTATACATAGTTAATCAATAAAGTTCCAGTTGTTGACCCTAAAAAAGTTGTCCACGTTTTCTCCTCGATAATTTTGGTTCTTTACGCTATCCTTCGTAGCATTTTTTTCATAACTAGGCTTAGAATAGTGTGCTAAAAGAGAAATAGCAGCAACCTCCTTCAAATTTTAAAGACGCTTTATTTTGCTAGTGGTGTGCCATATTTTAAATAACGTTTAAAAAACTAAATATAGCCTAAAATAGAGAATTCCAAAAAAAAAAATATAGATAATATACTCCAAAAGTGATAGAATCATACATACATAACCACATACAAAAAACAGTTCCCCAATTTCTTTAGACGCCTAACATCAACATTCCACGAGGAAACAACATAATATAAATATTTTTTAAAAATCATCAACATTAGAGATATTTTCTTCTAATTTAGAAGAGGAACCAACCATATTACACTTCACGAAAAATAAAAAAATAAACAACTTTTTAAGTAGCAAAACTTGCCCCTTTTGGCCAATAAGATGAAAAAATAGCGCGCTAATGCTATATCATTTTTGTGCTGCGATATATCATGATAACACGCTATTATCACACAAATAACGCCAATAGCACCGTAGCAAGCAAAATTGTTAAAATTTAGCGTGTAATCTCCAAATATGCTATAACACGCTATTAGCACACAAATAACACGCTATTTTAAACCATGGGTGGTAATCGTACGAAAACACTGTTTGGAATTCGGATAGGGCGATTTGTAAAAAAAAAGTGATCTCAAAAAACAGGTTGTGACGTTTTGGGCAATCCTTATTTTACCCGGAAGCGGAAAGAGAACCGGCCCATATAAGCCCAAGTAGTCTACTGCGTAACATCGTTCCCTGGTACCGCCGCTGCTCCAGCGCTACTGCCACTTCGGAATTACAAGAATTTCCTCTCCCCTGGTCGGCGGCGGCGGTGACGGCGACGGGAGGATGGCGAGCGTGTACATCCCGGTGCAGGGCACGGAGGAGGAGGTGCGGGTGGCGCTGGACCACCTCCCCCAGGACGCCTCCGACATCCTCGACATCCTCAAGGCCGAGCAAGCCCCTCTCCACCTCTGGCTCATCATCGCGGTAAATCTCCTCGCAACTCGCCGCAATCCCGTGTCGTGTGCCCCGCCAAGGTTTCCTCGCGATTCTACCGAGTTCTAGGTCGTCAGCGGCGGTGGTCAGATGGGTTTCTAGGGCTAGGGAGGATCTCGTGGAGTTTCGCCCCTGCAGATGCAGATGCGTCCTGTTTCAGTCCTTTCAAGGGTTTGGCCTATGTCGGCACATCCTTTTGAATTTCCCAGAAGCGCCTGTGCCATCGCGTTGTCCTGGTTGTTCAAGCCCAGCTATTTCGGTCTGGGGCTGATGCTAGTGCTGTTGATGAGGATCTAACAGTTGGTAACTAGTACTAGAATATCATGGTGATTTTTTTGGACACATAATGTGCGTGGAAGGAAGGTCCAGTGAAGAGGAGGAGCTAGGCCACAAGTTCATTCTCGAAATCCCAATCCTGCCTTAACTTGCATTTAATCTAATGTTTAGGGTTTTACTTGCATACCCTATCACCTGATTTAGTAGTTGGTTTTCTTGCGAAATTGAATTATCTGGACTGTTAAGTTTGTATCTATTTAGCTATTGAGGAAATACCCACCTGCGTTTTCTAATAACTTGTGAAATTTATTGGCAGAGAGAATACTTCAAGCAAGGAAAGATAGAACAGTTCCGACAGATTCTAGAGGAAGGATCTGGCCCTGGTTAGTCTTTCAGTATAATTCTCGCCCTCTATAATTTATGATTTGAACAGTAATATCACCTTGAATTATACCATACTAGTTAATTTTCTCATGGAATCATTCCCTCTTCTCTGCAGAAATTGATGAGTATTATGCTGAAGTGAAGTACGAGCGGATAGCCATCCTTAATGCTCTGGGTGCTTTCCATACTTTCTTCGGAAAGGCCGAGAGAGCACCGCAGAAGGAAGCGCATTTCAAAGAGGCTACCCAGTACTACAATAGGGCATCCAGGATAGACGAAACTGAGCCATCTACATGGATTGGAAAAGGGCAACTCTGTGTGGCCAAGGGTGAGCTGCAAATGGCATCCGACTCATTCAAGATTGTGCTGGATGAGGATGGGGATAATTTCCCAGCCCTTCTTGGTCAGGCTTCTGTTTATTTCCTGATGGGTGATGCGGAACAGCAACACAAAAAGGCTTTGGAATGTTACAGGAACTCGTTAGATCTCTATAAGAGAGCTCTGCGGGCCTATACAGATTGTCCTCCTGCTGTAAGGCTTGGTATAGCTTTTTGTCGATACAAACTTGGTCAGCTAGACAGGGCTCGACAAGCTTTTGAACGAGTTTTGCAGTTGGACCCTGAAAGTGTTGACGCACTAGTAGCACTTGCAATCATGGACTTGCAAACAAATGAGGCCGGTGGCATTCGCAGAGGGATGGAAAAAATGGGAAGAGCCTTTGAAATCTATCCTTATTGCACTTTGGCACTCAACCACCTAGCCAACCATTATTTCTTTACTGGCCAGCATTTTGTGGTTGAGCAATTGACTGAGACTGCTCTCTCTTCAAGCAATCACGGGCTACTGAAATCACAGTCCTACTATAACTTGGCCAGATCATACCATAGTAAGGGGGACATTGAGACTGCTGGACGGTATTATATGGCATCTGTCAAAGAAATCAATAAACCGCAAGACTTTGTGTTGCCATTTGTTGGACTTGGTCAAATACATCTGAAATTTGGTGACTACAAACGTTCCTTAGCTAGCTTCGAGAAAGTTCTGGAGGTACACCCTGAAAATTGTGAAAGTCTAAAGGCCATTGGGAACATCTACACAAACTTAGGTGAAAATGACAAAGCCATAGAAACCTTCAAGAAAGTTACACGGATTGATCCAAAAGATCACCAGGCATTTGTTGAACTCGGTGAATTGTTGGTGGAATCAGATTGGGCTGCTGCCATGGAATACTTGAAAACAGCACGTAGTCTCCTAAAGAAGGCAAGTGAGAAAATACCTGTTGAGTTGCTCAATGGAATTGGGCTTCTTTATTTTGAAAAGGCAGAGTTTGAGCTGGCTGAACAAAGCTTTAAGGAGGCACTAGGAGATGGTATCTGGGTTTCAATGATGGATGGGAGCGTTGGTAGATCTATGGTTAGCTGGAGTGTACAGTACAGGGATCAGACATTCTTTCACCAACTTGAAGAACAAATGCCTGTTGAGTTACCTTGCGATAAGGTCACCACATTGTTTAACTATGCAAGATTACTGGAAGAGCTTCAGGATACTGTGAAAGCCAGCCTCCTTTACCGTCTCATTATTTTCAAGTACCCGGACTACATTGATGCCTATCTGAGGCTAGCGGCTATTGCAAAAGGAAAAAACAATATTCAACTGAGCATTGAGCTGATAGGTGATGCTCTGAAGATAAATAGTAAGTATCCAAATGCACTCTCTATGCTTGGAAGTCTTGAACTCCAGAGTGATGAAAACTGGCTCACTGCAAAGGAACGTTTCCGTGATGCTAAAGATGCTACTGGGGGAAAAGACCCATACTCTTTGCTTCAGCTGGGGAACTGGAACTACTTTGCTGCCAATCGCCCTGAGAAAAAGGCCTCAAAATTTGAGGCTACTCATCGGGAGAAAGCAAAGGAGCTATTTTTGAATGTACTAAAGCAGAATCAGAGTAATATGTTTGCTGCAAATGGTATTGGAATCTTACATGCCGAGAAAGCCCAATGGGATATTGCCAAGGAGTTATTTACCCAGGTACATGAGGCTGCATCAGGAAGTATATTTGTTCAGGTACCTGATGTATGGATCAATTTGGCTCATATATATTTTGCCCAAGGCCTTTTTCAACAAGCAGTTAAGACGTACCAAAATTGCCTGCGGAAGTTCTTCTACAACACAGATGCAACTATACTCCTATACCTCGCCCGAACACATTATGAAGCTGAACAATGGCAAGAGTGCCGGAACTCTTTGCTGAGAGCTATACATTTGGCTCCATCCAATTATTTGTTACGGTTTAATGTCGGCGTTTCAATGCAGAAGTTCTCAGCTTCTACTCTACAGAAGACAAAACGAACAGCTGACGAGGTTCGTGCAACAGTGAGTGAGCTTGAGAATGCCATCAGGGTGTTCAGCCTGTTGTCTGTTGCATCGACATACCATTCCCATGGTTTCGATGAGAGGAAAATAGAAACGCATGTGGAGTATTGCAAACATTTACTTGATGCTGCAAAGGTTCATCGTGATGCAGCTGAACAAGCTGAGCAGCAAACCAAGCAAAGGTTGGAAGTTACCCGCCAAATTGCTTTGGCTGATGAAGCTCGCCGGAGGGCTGAAGAGCAGAGGAAGTTTCAGCTAGAAAGAAGGAAGCAAGAGGATGAATTAAAGCAAGTAATGCAGCAGGAGCAGCACTTTGAGCGTGTCAAGGAACAATGGAAACATTCCAGCAACAGCGCTGGCAAGAGGAAGGATAGATCCAAGCATGACGATGAAGATGGGGAAAGTGGGAAGAGGAGGAGGAAGGGTGGCAAGAGGAGGAAGGATCAGAAGACAAAGATGCAATACGAGGAAGAGGAAGAGGATCAATACAGAAATGAACCAGAAGAAGATGATTATGCAACTATGACTGGCGGTGACAGGTCAGGGAAAGCCCCCGATCACCTTCTTGCGGCTGCTGGTCTTGAAGATTCTGACGCCGAAGATGAAACGGGACATCCCCAGTCTGCGGTAGAGCGAAAGAGACGATCAGCATGGTCAGAATCTGATGATGATGAACCAGCGCGGAGGCCAGTGGAACCTAGCCCACGCGCAGACGATCCGAGTGAATGATATAGTTTGTAGGACGATGCTCTCTTGAGAATGAAGGCAATGAACATGTATGCGATAACTTTATGTTTATGCAGACATTGGCTCCCTTGATGTGTAACAAAAAAGCAATGGCGATCATCAATAGTTTAAGGGCGTCAAAGGTAACACAAATACATTCAGGTTGATGGGGTTTTTGCAGTTAGACATGATCTTGGTAATCTAATCTCTGTATATCTCTGACGGCCCTCATACTGAAGCACCGGCCATGTTGTATGCACTCTACGCTACAGGTCAGATGGGATGTAATCGTGTTATCTTTGAAACTGACTCAATGGTGCTGAAGCATGTGATGACAAGCGAAGAGTACAATCGTGCGTCGCTAGGTGCTCTGTTCCAGGAAATTAAATTTCAGCTGAAGAAAGTTGTTTTTGGCGCTGTAAAACTTGTTGTATGTCCAAGGTCTTGTAATATGGCAACACACAGTTTAGCTGAATCCTTATTTGGCCATTTCCCAGAATTTGAAATGGACGCTGTATCTGGTGATTTAGCCAGCATGAACTATAAGTTTAATCAGTTTCGTAGCAAGAAAATTTAGATCAGGTACATGTATTCAACATTCTACCCTTCTTTTTTTTGAGATCCACATTGTACTGTAGAAGTCTAGAGTTATGATTTAACAGCATGAACTATAAGTTTGTAAATCAGTCTCGTATTCAACATTCTACTCTTTTATTTTCGAGATACACATTATATTGAAGATTAGATGATTTATCAACATGAATTTTGCGTCAAAGAAGCTAGCTCATACCCTCTCTTCAAGACACTCGATAACAAATCATTGCTATAATAATATCATAATAATCCCGTGCAAATTCATGGATCCCTTGTAGCGAGGAGGCTAGCCTTTGAGCTACCACATATGGTTCGGAAGCACCACAGTGCCTTCCTGAGGGGCCCTGCTGTCGGCATGAGAACTTTATGTTTGTTTAGGAAATGGTGAAGAAGCTTTATGGTGCGAGACTGACTAAGTTCGACATCACTAAAGTGTTTAACGCCATGGATTGGGTTTTCTTAGTGGAGGTGATGTCCAAGTAAGGTAATCAACGGAAAGGTCAAAAGGTACTAGCACACAGATTGTTGTCACCTCCATATGCATAATACCAAATCACTCCAAATAACACACACCCCCCCCCCCTCTTGTTCTTGCATACAAGTTTGTTCAAAACATAGCATACATGAACGAAGTAACATATGCATTTATCAATACGTCAATCACAAAATACTTCATTGCATCTTATTACTCATGTCATAATAGAAGATCCACAATCAAAATATTACAAAGATGATCACAATCATGATAGACAGCTCATGTGATACTAATTAGTGAAGAACATAGAGAGAGACTGATGCAAGCTACTTCCGCAAACCCATAGTTCAGATGTGAACTACTCTCTCTTCATCATGGTAGTTGCGGTCATGGTGTTGATGAAGATGGGGGAGAAACTCGTGGTGACTCCAGTGGCGTTCTCCCTCCAAATCTCCGCATGACTTATTTGTTTTGTGCATTTCTCTGTTTGCGGTCACCTCCTCACGATTTCGCGATGGGTGCCATATTTATAGATGGTTTTAGGGTCAAACTCATTGGATGTAGTGAAAACGAAGGTGAAAAGCCCCCCCCCCCCCAAAAAAAACAGAGCGGTCATGGGGTGGGCCGCGCCATGGGACCTCTCTCCTTGACCACGCGCCTCCTCTACTGCTTCTTCTCATCTTCTGACATTTCACGAAAAAATGATGCTCCAAAAAATTCAGCTCAATTTGACGTCCGTGAAATCCCTAAAACTCAAAAACATGCAAAATATGGTTTTCTATAATGCAGTACTAAAAACCAATAGAAGAAAACTGTATTGCAAATTCCCATAAATCAATGTAAAACAACTAGAGAACCTCACATTTCATGCATATATCATATAATATCATATTAAAAGCACCAAAGTTCATGGATACAAGCTAGCCTTTTCTCAAAGCAGTCCTTTACTATCTTTCATTCTCCACTAAGCAATTTCTTTTCGAGGACCCCCCCCCCCCCAACCCCCATACAGTTCCACCGTCGCAATAGAGCATTTGCTTATATTTTTCCTCTTAACTATTTGCCGTTCCAAAACAGAAAGTCCTGCTTTTGTAGAAGTTGTTTTGGACCATTTTTTTCAAACATACATAAAATAAGTTTTCATGGTCACGGCTTTATCTTCCACATATTGAAGGATGTACACTCCACCTTCAACCAGATGAAGAATCAAACCGTCAACCTGGTCATTCTCTTTTGCTCTTGCAATTAAAAATGCTAACATGCAAATGTGTTTTTTTTACTTAGCTAATGCATTGTTTTCTCGGTATTTTCCACTGCACAATCAATTCTTTCGCTAAATATATATATGTGTGTGAGGGAGTAATTTTTTTCCCCTTGTTAAAAGATAGGGAAAAAACATATTGTGTGATTAACCCTATATAACTAGGAAGCTTATTCTATTTTTGGCTGTTAACTTTTGAATGAGCTCCTTTCGGGTACATCCTAAACAATTTTCGTATGTATAAATTTAATAAATATGTAGTACTGCACATTTATATTTGTGAGTTGCATGATGAGAATGCCAGAACACTTTCCATTATAATTTTGTATGCATGAAGAGATGAACACCCAGTAATACAAATTTCTTGTTTGTGAGGTGTAATTTGCAACACAAGTGACAATGTGAAATCCTTACCGATGTTTTTTTATGCGTTACTTGGTTAACATAGTATTAGTTGGGGAATCTCTTTTAAGAAGAATAGCTTTATGTTGAGTCGCTGAGCTAATTATCCTCCTTTTCCCCCCGTTATCATCTTGAGAAGTTTATCACTGTTACTCCCTCCTTCTGTTTTTATATACCTGTTACCACCAGAATTTAACCAAGTCTGAAGATGGGCCGTGATTAAAGGGGCTTAGAAGATGTGCACGGAAGATATACCCGAACCGGCCTTGTACAAGAAATTTGGGCAAGATAGCCCGTGTATCTGTAAATTATAGTAGGATACGTGTCGGTTAGGATTAAAGAGACAGAGTTTAGCTCGTACACGGTTGGGTCTATTCCCAAACTAGAAAGTCTACGGACTATAAATATGTATCTAGGGTTATTGAGAAGGAGGACGATCACGTTCACAACAAATCAATCTAGGCGCATCGCCACTCCTTGTTTCGAGGGTTTCTCCCGGGTAAGCAACATGCTGCCTAGATCGCATCTTGCGGTCTAGGCAGTATCAGTTTATTCGTTGTTGGTGTTGCTCGTGCTGAAGCCTTTTTGATGGCGAGGAACACCCTTATCTTAGGTGTTTTGGGGTTGATGACAATGCTTTCACGACGTACTTGTTTAGCTACGCTACCTCTCGACATCTAGCTGCCCTTACACCTATTTTAGGTGTAAGGGCAGCATCTTGCTTGTTCGTTATCTAGTAGATCTAATCCGTTATAGTTGCTCCTTGTTCTTCAAGGATTGATTTGATATCCGTATGGTTAGGCCTTATAAACGGGTTGAAGGATCCGGTGGTGCGTAAGGTGTGGTTTATTAAGCTCTAGAGGGATTGTTTCGGGGATCAACTACACGTTGGTTTTTAGGCCTCTTTAGGGTTAGTTTTCCATCATCTTACGTATCTGCTAGGCTCAATTACGCATAGGATGTTCCGATTATACGGTGAAAACCCTAGACTATCGTAGATTAGCTTAGCTTGATATTGATTAAGCATGATCCCCCATGTCCTTATAAATCTAATATGAACCATGGGGCAATCGGCTCTTTGAGCCGATCCACAGAACAATTTAAGAGCCGATCGGGGCTCGTATTTAATGTTTACGTGTTTGCCATGCGGAAGCTGGTCGAAGCAATCCATCACCTTCACGACCGGGTATAGGTCGGGTGGCACGCCCTCGTAAGCACCGGGACGCGTGTGCCGGGAAGGCATTGCGGGCCGTCGCCCGAGGGACCGGGGTCAGCCGCAATCACGGGAGCCTCCCGGCTCTCTTGTGTTGCCCGTCGATACTCGCCGGTGGGTTTTTGACCGCAACACATTCGGCACGCCCGGTGGGACATTCTGCAACAACAACAACATCGACATCTGCAGCAACCATGTCAAAAGCTGCGGATGAGGTGGTTGGCGAACCAGTCACGTACGCAGATCTGCCCGAAGAGCAAAAGAAGAAGTATGATGTGATGAAAGCCATCTTGGAAGCCGATCTCATCGGCTCTTTCGTGAGGACCTGTTCACATGGAGTAAGGTGGAAGGGATTCTCCCCTGAAGGTGTTCTTGACGGAGTGGACCTGTCTACCCCTTCGGAGGAACGCACCAGAGCTCTGCGCCAGGAAATCAATTACATGGCGGCTCATTCTCTACACCGCTATTCTGAAAGCCTGGTGAATACTCTCGAGCGCGTCGCGGTCCGTGTGGTGCATGAAATCATGAAGCATCAGTACTCCCCGTCAGGACCTACCCTAGGGACTCACCAGGGAGAGACACCACTCCAGATCAGACCACCGCTACCATTCGCGCTTGCAGCACCAGAGCCGCCGGGTTCCCCGGCGTACGTCGTCTACAAAGTGGGAGGCGATCCTAGCGATTTCCAGTTCCTATATGAGCCACCTAAGGAGATCCCACATGGATACGTGTGCACATACGTGCCGGACTGCAATGCCTTGGCGCGCACAAGCCAGGTTGCACCAACAGGGATTTCTGGAGCAGATGCTGACAAACAAGCATGGTTGGCAAAATATGCTACTGGAACGAGCCATGAAGGTTCGGTCCCTACAACTAATACCATGGAACAGATCAGCACCATCTTGAGAGACCAATTCGGCATCTTGCCGAAGAGGAAAATAATCGGCTATTCCAAGCCGTACCCGGACGAGTATGACCTGATCCCACTGCCACCGAAGTATCGGCTCCCTGAGTTCTCAAAATTCAATGGAGCAGAAGGATCTAGCTCAATAGAGCACGTAAGCCGATATTTGGCACAGCTGGGCTTGATTTCAGTATCAGACCCGTTACGTGTGAGGTTTTTCGCACAATCTCTTACGGGATCAGCCTTTGGGTGGTACACCTCGTTGCCACCAAACTCAGTCCGCACATGGAAGCAGCTAGAGGAGCAGTTTCACGTGCAATATCATTCAGATGCTACCAAAGCTGGCATTGCCGATCTAGCCCAGATGCGGCAGAAGCGGGGAGAAACAGTGTCTTAATACATCCAACGTTTCAGGACTGTCAGGAACCGATGTTATTCGGTTCGTTTATCTGAGAAGGAAGCAATCGAGCTGGCAGTGTTGGGCCTCGCAACGCCGATCAAGGATTTGACTTCCCAAGCAGAGTACAGTTCATTGTCGCACATGGTGCAGAAACTCACATCCTATGAGCAGCGGCACCCTGAATTGTACCAAGACAAGTTCAAGCGTCCGGTAGGTCTGGTTGAGATGGAAGAAACTGAAGATCCTGCACCAGACCTGGAGGTGGCTGTAGCTGAATGGGCTCGGGGGGCAAATCCCGTGTTCTGCAAATGGGTAAAACCACAAGGGCCTGCAAAAGGGTTTGATTTTGATTTGAGCAAAGCTGAGCAGATTTTTGATCTATTGCTCAAGGAAAAACAACTGAAGTTACCCGACGGCCATAAGACCCCTACATCACAAGAGTTGAATGGGAGGCCGTACTGCAAATGGCATCACTAGTTCACCCATACCACCAATGACTGCAAGGTGTTTCGTCAGCAGATCCAACTGGCGATAGAACAAGGCCGATTGCTTTTCGGACAGTTTGCCATGAAAGTGGACACACATCCGTTCCCTGGCGTCAACATGGTGGAACCAAACCACTCCGCGAGGCGTCGACTGGATTTCTCGTGCAATGTCAACATGGCAGGGCCTGTGCGCCACCATGGCAAGGATAAAGAGGAAAGCAGTCACTCCCGCAGCAAGGAAAAGGAGGAGGCCGATCCACGCGTTCGGCCCCGATATGATGACAAGCGGTACCTTACCAAGGAACAAGTGAGAAGCGTGCGATACCAAAAACCACTCTCCACGCACCTCCTCAACAAATATGAATATCAGTATGACCGACGTCGGCAGTACGACAGAAACGACGAAAGATACAATCGGTCTGATGAAGATAAAGGAAGGTACCGTCGGCATGACAGAAACGACGAAGGGTGTGACCACCGCGCTAAGGAGAGGTCAAGGGAACAAGAGGATATAGATAGACACTGGGACTGTCCCTTCTTCAAACACTGCTGGGATTCAGGGATGAGCCGATTGCCTACCATCGACAACTGCCCGGAGTGTAGACGCCGGAAGAAGGATGCAGGGGAAGTCTCAGTTTTCAAGCGTCTAGGACCTCTCCCGCCACAGAACAAGCGTGCTGAGTCCTCTCAAGATGAACACTTTGAAGAGTCAGAAGATGAAGAAGAGGATAGGTACCACCGGCCAAGGTGGTGCCCCGATGGACTCAGCCACTCCCAAAAGCGTAGGGTTCAGCGGCTACGTAGCTTGGAGCAAGCCGAAGCGCGATACTTGCACACGTTGAGGAAAGCACGGCCCGATCTGGCCGTGAAAATTCAGCAGGCTTTGGACGAAGAGACTCGTCCACCAAAGAAAGTGTGGCGTCCTAAGCAAACGAAAGCCGATGCAGATACATCGGCTGGCACGCACATGGTGTTCTTCCTCCCATCAGAGTTTCGCGCCCCAGGACTGGAAGAAGTGCCGATAGCACAGTTGGACTGCGGTCCACGGCCAGTCATCTTTGAGAAGCCACGGGAAAAGGGCTACAAACACATGAAGGCCCTGTACCTCAAAGGATATATCAATGGGCAGCCTGTCGGCAGGATGTTGGTTGACACGGGAGCGGCGGTAAATATAATGCCATATTCCATGCTACGACGTTTGGGACGCTCTAGTGCTGATCTGATCAAGACCAACGTCACCCTAAACGACTTCAACGGCCAAGCATCGGGGACGCAAGGTGTCCTGAACGTGGATCTAACCGTAGGCCGAAAGACGATCCCAACCACATTCTTCATCGTCGACAGCAAGATTACCTACGCCGTCCTGCTAGGAAGGGATTGGATTCACGCCAACTGCTGCATTCCATCTACAATGCACCAATGTCTGATACAGTGGGATGGGGACGACGTAGAAGTCGTGCATGCAGATGACTCGATCGACGTCTCGATAGCCGGCATGAACATTTGGGACTCGGAAGACCAAGAGCCGCTCTCTGGAATTAGTTTGGACGGCTGTGATCGCATCGAGGTGACAAAAAACGGGGTGAGGCTGGTCTTATCCACCGGCCTGATAGAGTAACAAGAGCAACATCCATCGATATACGTGGCAAGGCCGATCCCTGCGATCGGCCCCAAAAAATAAAAAGCAAGGATCTCACTGCAAACATGTCACGTAATTGTGGTAGGGAGACTCCCTCCTGTAAGGGAGCACATGCAAGTTGTAAACCTTCATTGAGCAATTCAATCAACATGGAGGCCGATTCCAGCAATCGGCCAAAATTATCCTCACCATACGTTCGCTCGTGTTCAACATCGATCTGACAGGCGACGGGAAGCTAGGATATGGATTCACGTCAGCTGATGAGCTAGAAGAGATCGACATTGGTCCTGGGGATAAGCCACGACCAACATTTATCAGCAAAAAGTTAGATCCGCATCTGAGGGGCCTGATGATAGCTTTGTTGAAAGAATACCCAGATTGTTTTGCACGGGATTATACGAGAGATGCCCGGGCTAGACAGGAGCATCATTGAACATCGGCTACCTCTCAAGAAAGGATTTCGGCCGTTCCGAGCAACGAGCACGGCAGATGAAGGCCGAAATTCTAGAAGAAGTCAAGAAGGAGATTGAGAAGATGTTGAGCGCCGGGTTCATCAGGCCATGCAGGTATGCTGAGTGGATATCTAGTATCGTACCTGTGGAGAAGAAAGACGGCCGATGGCGCGTTGCCATAGATTTTCACGATCTCAACAGAGCCACTCCGAAGGATGAGTACCCTATGCCGATAGCTGAAACGTTGATCAATGCAGCGGCTGGTCATAAGATTTTAAGCTTCATGGATGGTAATGCCGGTTACAACCAGATTTTCATGGCTTCGGAAGATATACACAAGACTGCCTTGAGAGTACCGGGTTCGGTGGGCTTGTTCGAGTATGTGGTCATGACATTTGGGCTGAAGAATGCCGGTGCAACATACCAACGAGCCATGAATTACATCTTTCATGATCTGATCGACAAGTTGGTAGAGATCTACATTGATGACGTGGTGGTCAAGTCTGTATCAGTGGAAGGACACCTGGAGGATTTGCGACGCATCCTGGACCGAACCAGAAAGTTCGGACTTAGAATGAATCCGAAGAAGTGTGTTTTTGGTGTGACGGCCGGTCAATTCCTGGGCTTCCTAGTTCATGAACGTGGAATTGAGATCGGCCTGAAAAGTCAGGAGGCAGTACGAACAATGAAGCCACCTACCACCAAGAAGGAGCTCCAAAGCCTCATCGGCAAAATCAATTTCGTCAGGAGGTTCATCTCTAATCTGTCAGGACGAATCGAGCCGTTCATGGGATTGGTAAAAATCAAGCCTGATGAGGAGTTTCACTGGGGGCAGAGCAACAGCGAGCGTTTGATGAGATTAAAGAGTATCTGACGAAGCCGCCCGTGTTGGTTCCGCCCCAGCAAGACAGGTCATTCTATATTTACATGTTAGTAGCCGATACTTCTATCGCCTCAGTGGTAGTGCAAATCTATGATGGCATGGAAAGAGTCGCTTTCTACCTCAGCAGAAGGATGTTGGATGCAGAGACGAGGTACCCGGAGATCGAGAAGTTGTGCCTCTGCCAATTTTTTACCTGCACCAAGCTTCATCACATCTTCCTGACGGAAGAAATCGTCATCATTTGCAAATCAGACGTCATCAACCACATGCTGTCGGCTCCTGTTTTGAAAGGCCGACTCGGTAAATGGATGTTTGCGTTATCGGAATTGGACCTCCGGTATCAACCTGCGAAAGCAGTCAAAGGATAGGCCTTGGCCGATCTAATCGCTGAACGAATCAGCACTAATATAGCAGCACTGTCTATATGTGCATGGGTCATGTTCTTCGATGGATCGGTTTGCGACGATGGTTGCGGCATCGGCATCGTACTCGTGTCGCCCCGGGGGGCAACCTACACCTTCTCCATCGGGCTATCTACCCCTTGCACCAATAATGTTGCTGAGTATGAAGCGGTACGTAAGGGGATGGAGTTGCTGATTGAAGCCGGGGCAGAAGCAGTGGAACTCTTTGGAGATTCAAAGTTGGTGATCTCCCAGCTCACGGACGAATACAAGTGTGAGAGCGAGTCACTCTTCCCGTTATGGATGCATTGCCGCGAGTTGATGACACAGTTCAGGTACATAAACTTCAACTGGGTCCCGAGGTCGCAGAATACGGAGGCGAACGATCTCGCACAAATGGCTTCAGGCTATAAGGAGATAGTAGAAGAAGCCGACGTCCAGATACATTTCATGGAGCCAGATGATTGGAGAGCCGATATATTCAATTACTTGAAAGATCCGGCTCGGGGGGCACCTAAACGGATAAGGTACAAGGCCATGAAGTATGTCCTTATCGGAGATGACATGTTCTACAGGACCTTGGAGGGGTTACTTCTCAAATGTTTGGGAACAGCCGAGGCGAATCGGCTCTTACACGAGGTACATGAAGGCGCCTGTGGGACTCATCAATCGGCTCATAAGATGATGTGGTTGATCAGGCGATCAGGGTTTTATTGGCCCACCATGCTGGAGGACTGCTTCAATTACTATAAAGGGTGTCAAGCATGTCAGAGGTTTGGGAGCATTCAGATGGTACCCGCATCAGTAATGAACCCCATCATCAAGCCTTGGCCATTTCGAGGATGGGGCATGGACATGATCGGCAAAATCCATCCTGCATCGAGCAAAGGCCACAAGTGGATCTTGGCCATTACAGATTATTTTACTAAATGGGTGGAAGCCATCCCTATGAAGTCAGTAAAATCGGAAGATGTTATCAATTTTGTGAAAGAACATGTCATTCATAGGTTCGGGATTCCCCAGACTATCATGACCGATGGAGGTTCGGTCTTTATCTCCAAAGATTTCAGAAAGTTCTGCGACGACATGGGAATTAAGCTGATCCGATCGTCTCCATACTATGCTCAGGTGAATGGGCAGGCTGAAGCGTCCAACAAAAGCCTTATCAAGCTGATTAAGAGGAAAATCGACGAGTATCCTAGACGTTGGCACGAGGTATTATCGGAGGCTTTGTGGGCTTATGATACGTCCAATTTGCATCACTATTTTATATCATAATTTGCTGTTATTCATTGATATATTTCATATTGGGACACAATACTTATGTTATTTCATCTATTTTGCATGTTTCATCATTATTGGAGGATCGAACGCCGGAGCCGAGATTCTGCTGGAAAAAGCACCGTCGTAACGCAATATTTCGGAAGATCAACTGTGGAAGGAAATTATACCAAAAATCCTATTTTTCAAGATGACGAAGGAAGCCGAAGGAGGAGCCGGGAGGAGCCGTGGTGGGCCCACACCCTAGGGCGGCGCGGCCCAGGCCCTTGCCGCGCCGCCATGTGGTGTGAGGGGCCCACGACCCCTTTCGCCTCCTTTTCTTCGCGAAACCCTTCGTCCCGAAGACCTAAGCCACAGAGGGTACCTCACGAAGAGTTACAGCCGCCTCTGCGGGGCGGAGAACACCAGAGAGAAAAGAGCTCTCCGGCGGGCAGGAATCCGCGGGGAAATCCCTCCGGGAGGGGGAAATCGACGCCATCGTCACCGTCATCGAGCTGGACATCATCTCCATCACCATCATCATCATCTCCACCATCATCACCGCCATCTCCTCCGCAGCACCTCGTCACCGCCGTAGCAATTTGGGTTTGATCTTGATTGTTTGATAGGGGAAACTCTCCCGGTATCGATCTATACTTGTTGTTGATGCTATTGAGTGAAACCATCGAACCAAGTTTATGTTCAGATTGTTATTCATCATCATATCACCTCTGATCATGTTCCATATGATGTCTCGTGAGTAGTTCGTTTAGTTCTTGAGGACATGGGTGAAGTCTAAATGTTAGTAGTGAACTATGGTTGAGTAATATTCAATGGTGTGATATTTAAGTTGTGGTGTTATTCTTCTAGTGGTGTCATGTGAACGTCGACTACATGACACTTCACCATTTATGGGCCTAGGGGAATGCATCTTGTATTCGTTTGCTAATTGCGGGGTTGCCGGAGTGACGAAACCTAAACCCCGTTGGTATATCGATGCGGGAGGGATCGCAGGATCTCAGAGTTTAAGGCTGTGGTTAGATTTATTCTTAATTACTTTCTTGTAGTTGCGGATGCTTGCAAGGGGTATAATCACAAGTATGTATTTAGTCCTAGGAAGGGCGGTACATTAGCATAGGTTCACCCACACAACACTTATCATAACAATGAAGATTATTTAGCCGTATGTAGCGAAAGCACTAGACTAAAATCCCATGTGTCCTCGAGAACGTTTGGTCATTATAAGTAAACAAACCGGCTTGTCCTTTGTGCTAAAAAGGATTGGGCCACTTGCTGCAATTTTTACTCTCGCACGTTACATACTCGTACTTTATTCAACTGTTACATCAAAACCTCCTGAATACTTGTCTGTGAGCATTTACAGTGAATCCTTCATCGAAACTGCTTGTCAACACCTTCTGCTCCTCGTTGGGATCGACATTCTTACTTATCGAAGATACTACGATACACCCCCTATACTTGTGGGTCATCAAGACTATTTTCCTGGCGCCGTTGCCGGGAGTGAAGCGCTATTGGTAAGTGGAATTGGTAAGGAAAACCTTTACTCGTTGTGCTGATTTTATTTCTGCTTGCTGCTATAAGTCATTATGGAGAGATCTTCTCTTCAATTTCTATTTGGGAAATCTACTACTACTGCAACGGTAGTAGATGAGGCGCCAGGTGAGGAAGTGATACCATATAAAATACCTATGAAAATTATTGAACGTGTTATGGATAACCGCTATGAAGGGGATGGAACTGTCCACCCCGGTGATCATTTACTCGTTTTTGCATGAATTATGCGGGTTATTCAAATGTGCAGGTATTGCTATGGATGAAGTGAGGAAGAAATTATTCTCTTTATCGCTGTCCGGTAAGGCGGCGCATTGGTATAAATTACTCGGATAATGGGGATTCTCTTGAATGGAATGATATTGTGCCCCGGTTTTATTCTAAGTTCTATCCTCCAAGTGAAATTCATAAGGATCGGAATCGCATATATAATTTTTGGCCTCATGATGGAGAGAGTATTGCCCAAGCTTGGGGGAGATTGAAGTCTTTAATGCTCAAATGCCCCATTCATGAGCTTCCTGGTAATGTTATTATTGATAATTTCTATGCAAGACTTTCTTTTCAAGACAAGACCTTGCTGGATACTTCTTGTTCTGGATCATTTACACGCAACAAAGAAGAGTTTAAAAGGGACCTTCTTGATCGAATCCAAGAAAATACTGAAGGTTGGGAGAACGACAAGGATAGAGAATAAGGTATAATTTATGATTATAAATGCATTGAAGCTTTTATGGATACTGATTTATTTCGTAATATGAGTGCTACATATGGTCTTGATTCCCAAGTTGCTGTAAATCTTTATAAAGCTTTTGCCTCTCATTATGAATTGCCTAAGAAGAATTTTGATAAGTATCATGAACCATACAAAGATAAAATTGACTCATCTATTAATAAGTGTGTTGTTATTGAAACTGCCGATCGTGTTATTCCCGAAGCCTATATTGAAAAAACTCCTTTCCTCGCTAAAATGAAAGAGTACTCGTTATAAATAGTGCGGTTCATAAAAGTGAAAAGAAACCTAGAGAACCCGAAGAACAAATAAAAGTTGAACTCTGCTGTTGCAATTGTTAAAGATCTTGTGACTCGAAAATGTGGAGGATGGTCATATTATTTTCTCGTGAAGATGCTTCTAATATTGTTTCACATCCTAATAAACCCAAACAAGCTAGTGTTCCTATGCTATCTCGTTAAAATTGGTGATCATTGCTATTATGGATTATGTGATATTGGTGCAAGTGTTAGTGCTATTCCGTATGAGCTTTACACGGAGATTATGCACGAAATTGATTCTTGTGAACTTGAAGATATTGATGTGGTTATTCAGCTGGCTAATAGAGAAACTATTTCTCCAATTGGTATTGTCCGGGATGTGGAAGTTTTATGCGGTAAGATTAAATATCCTGCTGACTTTTTGGTACTTGGTTCTGGTCGCTAGTGATTATTGTCCTATCATTTTTGGTAGACCTTTTCTAAATACTTGTGGAGCTATTATAGATTGCAAGAAAGAGAAAATTTTGACTAAATTTGCTGGTGAATCTTATGAGTTTAACTTCTCTAAATTTACTAAAACTCCTTATAAAGCTGATTTGCCTAGTAATGATTTTAAAATGGAGCAAGTGTGCATCTATTGTTCTTGTTCCTAACAATCCTTTGCAAGCAACATTTGGAGGATAGCGAGAGTGAAATTTTTAGGAAAGAAAGAGAGGAGCTTGAGGAGATTTTTCTTCGCCAACCTATTCTCAAGCATGATTTACCGGTGGAAGATTTGGGTACAACACCGCCACCTAAGGAAGATCCTGTTTTTGATTTAAAGCCTTTACCCGATAATCTTAAATATGCTCATATTGATGATAAGAAAATATATCCTGTTATTATTAGTTCTAAGCTTACAGAGTTTGAAGAAGAAAGATTATTGCAAATATTGAAGAAACACCGAGGAGCTATTGGCTACACTCTTGATGATTTGAAGGGGATTTCTCCATCTATTTGCCAACATGCTATTAATATGGAAGATGATGCAAAGCCTGTTGTTGAACCTCAGCGTCGTCTAATTCCGAAGATGAAGGAAGTGGTAAGGAATGAGGTATTACGACTTCTTGAAGCTGGTATTATATATCCTATTGCTGATAGTAGATGGGTTAGTCCTGTACATTGCGTTCCCAAGAAAGGGGGTATGACTGTTGTGCCTAATGATAATGATGAGCTTATTCCTCAAAGAGTGGTTGTAGGGTATAGAATGTGCATTGATTTTCGAAAAGTTAATAAAGTTACTAAGAAAGATCATTACCCTTTACCATTTATTGATCAAATGCTAGAAAGATTGTCTAAAAATACTCATTTTTGCTTTCTTGATGGTTATTCTGGATTTTCACAAATTGTCGTTAAAGCTAAAGATCAAGAGAAAACCACTTTTACTTGTCCCTATGGAACTTATGCTTATAGACGTATGCCTTTTGGTTTATGTAATGCTCCTGCTACTTTTCAAAGATGCATGTCTGCTATTTTTCATGGTTTTTGTGAAAGTATTGTAGAGGTATTCATGGATGATTTTTCCGTTTATGGGAATTCTTTTGATAGTTGCTTGCGAAACCTTGATAAAGTTTTGCAGAGATGTGAAGAAACTAACCTTGTTCTTAATTGGGAGAAATGCCACTTTATGGTTAATGAAGGAATTGTATTGGGACATAAAATTTCTGAGAGAGGTATTGAAGTTGATAGAGCTAAAGTTGAAGCTATTGAGAAGATGCCTTATCCGAGGGATGTTAAAGGTATTCGTAGTGTTCTTGGTCATGCTGGGTTTTATAGGAGATTTATTAAAGATTTCTCCAAGATTTCAAAGCCTCTTACTAATCTTCTTCAAAAAGATGTACCATTTGTTTTTGATGATGATTGTAAGGAAGCTTTTGAAACTCTTAAGAAAGCCTTAACAACTCGCTCCTATAGTTGAACCTCCCGATTGGAATTTACCATTTGAAATTATGTGTGATGCTAGTGATTTTGTTTGTAGGCGCTGTTCTTGGACAGCGAGTAGATAAAAAACTGAATGTTATTCATTATGCTAGCAAAACTCTTGATGCTGCTCAAAGAAATTATGCTACTACTGAAAAAGAATTATTAGCTGTAGTCTTTGCTTGTGATAAATTTAGATCTTATATTGTTGATTCAAAAGTTACTATTCATACTGATCATGTCTGCAATTAGATACCTAATGACAAAGAAAGATGCTAAGCCGAGGCTTATTAGATGGGTACTTCTTTTGCAAGAATTTGATTTACATATTGTAGATAGGAAAGGTGCTGATAATCCTGTTGCTGATAACTTGTCTAGATTGGAAAATATTGCTTATGATCCTGTTCCTGTTAATGATAGTTTTCCAAATGAACAATTGGCTGTAATAAAGGTGAGCTCGCGAGACAGTCCTTGGTATGCTGATTATGCTAACTTTATTGTTTCCAAGTACTTGCCTCCAACCTTTTCAGCTCAAGCAAAGGAGGAAATTCTTTTATGACTTGAGGCATTATTTCTGGGATGACCCACACTTATATAAAGAAGGAGTGGATGGTATTATGCGAAGGTGTGTTCCCGAATATGAACAACAAGAGATATTGAGTAAATGTCATGGCGAGTGCTTATGGAGGACATCACGCCGGAGAAAGAACCGCGCAAAAGGTTCTACAATCAGGTTTTTATTGGCCAACTCTCTTCAAGGATGCGAGAAAGTTTATTTTATCTTGTGATGAATGCCAAAGGGTTGGTAATATCTCCGGACGCAATGAAATGCCTATGAATTATACTCTTGTTATTGAACCGTTTGATTGTTGGGGATTTGACTTCATGGGACCTTTTCCCTCTTCAAAAGGTAACACTCATATACTTGTTGCTCGTTGATTATGTTACTAAATGGGTGGAAGCCATACCTACAAAAAGTGCTGATGGTGAGACCTCTTTAAAAATGCTTTTAGATATTATTTTCCCTAGATTTGGAGTGCCTAGATATATTATGACTGATGGAGGTTCTCATTTTATTCATGGAGGTTTTAGAAAAACTCTTGCTAAGTATGGTATTAATCATAGAATTGCTTCCGCTTATCATCCTCAAACTAGTGGTCAAGTAGAATTATCAAATAGAGAGATTAAATCTATCTTGCAGAAAACCGTTAATAAATCTAGAAAGAATTGGGCTAGTAAATTGAAGGATGCACTATGGGCTTATAGAACTCGCTTATAAAAACCCCATGGGAATGTCACCTTATAAAATGGTTTACGGAAAAGCTTGTCATTTACCTTTAGAGCTAGAACACAAAGCTTATAGGGCTGTTAGAGAATTAAATAAAGATCCTAAACTTGCCGGAGATAAGAGGTCGCTACAATTAAGTTCTCTAGATGAATGGAGAAGTGAAGCTTATGAAAATGCTAAACTCTTTAAAGAAAAAGTTAAAAAATGGCATGATAGGAGGATCATCAAAAGAGAGTTTAATATTGGGGATAAAGTTCTATTGTATCGGTCTCGTCTCAGATTCTTTGCAGGGAAATTACTCTCGAAATGGGAAGGACCATATGTTGTCGAGGAGGTGTATCGCTCAGGAGCAATCAAGATTAGCTCTCTCCAAGGCAATGCTACGCAAGTGGTGAATGGACAAAGACTCAAGCATTATATCTCGGGTGACTCTTATAATGTTGATGTTGATATTATTCAAGTGGAAACACCGGAAGCTTTCATCAAAGGACAAATTGACAGTCCGCCAGAACTCAACTTTGAATAGGTAACAGTACTGGTAATGAAAAGTACGCAATTTACTTTCCGAACAATATTTTCGCTGTTTTTAGAAAATATGAGAAATTACGAGTTCGAAACGGAGTGGAATGGACGCACGAGGGGGCGCCACCATAGGCCGGCGCGGCCTAGCCAGGGCCCGCGCCGACCTATGGTTTGGCCGCCCCGTCGCCCCTTTCCGACTCTGGTTCGATCTGGTACTTTCCTTTTATCGAGAAAATTTTTGCTATATAATCCCTCGGACCCCTGGAGGTCCGTATATCGTTTTCTCGACGTGTTTTGTTTCGAGCTGTTTCTGCCAGGATCTGTTTTCAGTTTAGAGGCACCATGGTCTCCAAGAACAAGGGCAAGGGGCTTTCGGAGGAAGAAGTGAAGGAGGTGCCATCGAGACAAGATCGGCAAGCTCGGAGGGAGCAAGCAAATCTTGGTGGGATCCGTTGACACTCAACGTTCTTTTTCTCATAACTTGCGGGGACCTCTACCACCCGCTCTCAGCCTCGACTCCTTCCCCATGATGGAAGAAGTTCTACGGATTACCGATGAGTTTTGTGATCAATATCGGGCTCTAAGAAGAGAAGTGGAGATACTCCAGGAGGAGAATTGCCGTCTCCGAAGAATGATTGAATACCACTCGATTCGCATCACAAGGTCGTCATCGCCAACCTCAGATAACAATGAATCTCTTCGAATCTTAGTGCAGAATTGTCAAGCTGAGAAACTGAAGTTGAAGGAGTTTATTAAGAAGCGCGGGAAGAATTCATCACCACCATCGCCAAAGGAGTAATCCATCATCGGTATTGGCATCCCCTTGGTTTGTTCCAAGCTTGGGGGAGTGCCGCGGTATCACATTATCATTACCTTTTACTTTTTACTATTAAGTAGTGTCATATCATGAGTAGGGAAGTTATCGTATGAGATGGGTTGCAGTGTGGAGTATCTCTCCTTTAGTTTGTCTATGTATCCCTTGGTGTGAGTTATCGATATGGAATATTAATGAGAAGTCTTATCATTTACATATTGCACATCTTATTTTAGTTTGCAATCTCTATGATTCATCTTGTTGTTAGTATTGGTATCACTTTGGGAGCATTGAATAAATCTATTTGGTTTTGGCAAACTTAGCATTGGTCAATAGCAACAACACTTTGAGGTTTAAATAGAAAAGAGAAATGCATGTAGATGTTTCATTGTCTTTCTTGTTAGCTCATAGTTCATTATTCTGAAGTTAAAATTGTTTGTGCTTACAAGGAAGATGCATGATTGTTTCTATCATATGTATATTTGTTTGTTTCCCTCGACTCTTATGCTTGCTAATTAACCTTGCTAGCCAAAGACCTGTACCGAGAGGGAATACTTCTCGTGCATCCAAACCTTCAACCAAACCTATGTTATTTGTGTCCACCATACCTACCTATTACATGGTATTTTCTGCCATTCCAAGTAAATACTTCATGTGCTACCTTTAAACAATTCAAAACTTAGTATCTCTTATTTGTGTCAATGTTTCATAGCTCATGAGGAAGTATGTGGTGTTTTATCTTTCAATCTTGTTGGGCAATTTCCACCAATGGACGAGTGGCTTCATCCGCTTATCCAATAATTTTGCAAAAAGAGCTGGCAATGGGATTCCCAGTCCCAAATTAATTAAACTAAATAGACACTCCTCCATGGTATGTGATTGATGGACGGCACCCGAAGGATTCGGTTAGCCATGGCTTGTGTAAGCAAAGGTTGGGGGGAGTGTCATCATCATCATAAAGCTAAAATAAAAAGGCACTCCTTCATGGTATGAGATTGTTGGCAGGTACCCGAGGATTCGGTTAGCCATGGTTTGTGAAAGAAAGGTTGGAAGGAGTGCCACACAAAAGGAAAATATTATGGGAGCCGCTCTTAGGAGGTTGTCTGGCAAGGGGGTTAGAGTACCCGCTACCAGTCGTTGACAACAACAAACACCTCTCAAAACTTTACTTTTATTCTCTTTATATGATTTCAAAACTGAAAAAGCTCTAGCACATGATTTAATCCCTGCTTCCCTCTGCGAAGGGCCTGTCTTTTACTTTATGTTGAGTCAGTAAACCTATTTCTCTCCATCTCAAGCAAGCATTTGAGTAGTTGTGATCAAACCATTATATTGTGATTTGCCACATCATGTCTTTTATTCTTCCTTGTTTAGTACAAGTTTTATCTGAATGAATATAGCTTTGCAAGTTATCAATGATTATGAAGAGACCATTATGATTGAGTATGCAAGTTGTGCATTATAAACTTTAAACATGAGAGCGCTGCTCAAGAAGATAAATATAATCTATTAATTGTTCTCTGACCAAGAACGAAGTTTGCCATCACCAATTATGATTTCTCATGCACCTTTACTTGTGATTACCTTATACTTGTTTCAATATGAGTTATAAGAGGTTGTTTACTATAATGTCCTGTGTGAATGAATATGATGTTTCTTGTCCGTATTTTGGTTATCGACTCTTCACTCCATAAACATGTGGTCATGTCTATTGAGTTCGGTTTCGCTTGGGGACAAGCGAAGTCTAAGCTTGGGGGAGTTGATACGTCCAATTTGCATCACTATTTTATATCATAATTTGTCTGTTATTCATTGATATATTTCATATTGGGACACAATACTTATGTTATTTCATCTATTTTGCATGTTTCATCATTATTGGAGGATCGAACGCCGGAGCCAGGATTCTGCTGGAAAAAGCACCGTCAGAACGCAATATTTCGGAAGATCAACTGTGGAAGGAAATTATACCAAAAATCCTATTTTTCAAGATGACGAAGGAAGCCGGAAGGAGGAGCCGGGAGGAGCCGGGGTGGGCCCACACCCTAGGGCGGCGCGGCCCGAGCCCCGGCCGCGCCGCCATGTGGTGTGAGGGGCCCACGACCCCTTTCGCCTCCTTTTCTTCGCGAAACCCTTCGTCCCGAAGACCTAAGCCACGAGAGGGTACCTCACGAAGAGTTACAGCCGCCTCGCGGGGCGGAGAACACCGGAGAGAAAAGAGCTCTCCGGCGGGCAGGAATCCGCCGGGGAAATTCCCTCCGGGAAGGGGAAATCGACGCCATCGTCACCGTCATCGAGCTGGACATCATCTCCATCACCATCATCATCATCTCCACCATCATCACCGCCATCTCCTCCGCAGCACCTCGTCACCGCCGTAGCAATTTGGGTTTGATCTTGATTGTTTGATAGGGGAAACTCTCCCGGTATCGATCTATACTTGTTGTTGATGCTATTGAGTGAAACCATCGAACCAAGTTTATGTTCAGATTGTTATTCATCATCATATCACCTCTGATCATGTTCCATATGATGTCTCGTGAGTAGTTCGTTTAGTTCTTGAGGACATGGGTGAAGTCTAAATGTTAGTAGTGAACTATGGTTGAGTAATATTCAATGGTGTGATATTTAAGTTGTGGTGTTATTCTTCTAGTGGTGTCATGTGAACGTCGACTACATGACACTTCACCATTTATGGGCCTAGGGGAATGCATCTTGTATTCGTTTGCTAATTGCGGGGTTGCCGGAGTGACGAAACCTAAACCCCCGTTGGTATATCGATGCGGGAGGGATCGCAGGATCTCGAGTTTAAGGCTGTGGTTAGATTTATTCTTAATTACTTTCTTGTAGTTGCGGATGCTTGCAAGGGGTATAATCACAAGTATGTATTTAGTCCTAGGAAGGGCGGTACATTAGCATAGGTTCACCCACACAACACTTATCATAACAATGAAGATTATTTAGCCGTATGTAGCGAAAGCACTAGACTAAAATCCCATGTGTCCTCGAGAACGTTTGGTCATTATAAGTAAACAAACCGGCTTGTCCTTTGTGCTAAAAAGGATTGGGCCACTTGCTGCAATTGTTACTCTCGCACGTTACATACTCGTACTTTATTCAACTATTACATCAAAACCCCCTGAATACTTGTCTGTGAGCATTTACAGTGAATCCTTCATCGAAACTGCTTGTCAACACCTTCTGCTCCTCGTTGGGATCGACATTCTTACTTATCGAAGATACTACGATACACCCCCTATACTTGTGGGTCATCAGCTTATCGCATGTCATGTCATGGAGCAGTGAAAACCTCACCATACCATCTGGTCTATGGGCAAGAAGCCGTGTTACCCTGGGAGATCACGGCTGGGGCGAGACGTGTCACGTTTCAGAATGACTTGACGACTGAAGAGTATGCAGCCCTGATGAGTGATAGCGTTGAGGATCTGACGAAACTCAGACTTTGGTCACTCGAGAAAATTAAGGAGAACAAGGCCAAGGTGGCTCGTGCATATAATAAGAAGGTGAAGCCAAAGGAGTTCCATGTTGGTGATCTGGTATGGGAAGTTGTACTGCCGTTGGGGACTAAGGACAAGGCATATGGTAAATGGTCTCCAAATTGGCACGGGCCGTACAGAGTTGATCAAGTCCTAAAGGGTAATGCGTACATGCATGCTCGAGCAGTTGGATGGTGTGAAGTTCCCAGTGGCCGTCAATGGCCAGCATCTCAAGAAATATTTCCCAAGTATGTGGGATGATGGGCAGTGAGATACGGGGGCCGATTTTAAATCGGCCAGTAATTTTTTTTTTACATCAACTTGAGATTTTTTACATCAACCTGAGCAGTGGAATATGGGGGCCGATGTATGCAATCGGCCGATAAAAGAAATATATGTGCGAAGCAAGAGCCGATGCATGGTCATCGACTTGAGAATAAAACAGCCGATGCGTAGCCATCGACTCTAGTACTACAAAATTTTATGAGCAGGTATCAAGTTACAGTCTGAATTGAGGAATGTTTACTTGAAATCTGTCTAATTAGGTCTTTGATTTGGGCCGTATGAGCATCTATTCGGGGAAGACCGATACGCTGCTATCGGTTCTTGGTGCGTTGACATACTTTGGCAGTCGGAATGATGAAAATTGGAGAACCAAATTGGAGGAATATTCTGCATTGATTAACAGAAAGATCTTACAAGGAAGAGCCGATGGCTCTCAAAAGGATCATCTGATGCCTAATGCACTACTACTACTGGCCCTACACTACTCCCTAATCTAAGGACCATTGCTGCCCTCATCGTCGTCGTCCTCGTCGTTATCGGCACTGCTGCCGGCGGCGTCCTCGTCCTCGTCACTGGAGCCGCCGGCGGGGGATTCATCCTCCTCGTCGTCATCATCGTCATCGTCATCCGACCCAGCGCGAAAGTGCTTGGCCGGTGGGTACTCCTCGGAGGAGGAGGAGGAGTCCTCCTCCGCTTCTTCTTCCTCTTCGTCAGAGGAGTGGTCCGCCTCCCATGAGAAGAGGTCGTCGTCGCTCGCTGCCTCCAGTTCCCCGTCGGCGAGGAACTGGAGGTCTTCTTCGCCGTCGGTGAGGGGCTCGTCGTCCTCTGACTCGATGGAAGAATCCCAATCCCTCTCGTCCCAGTACTCGGGGGCGAGAGCCTCGTAGATGGCCATCAGATTGACCTCCTGCTCTAGTTCGCTGGAGGAGGAGCCGAAGGAGAGGCCTGATGAGGCAGAGGAGGAGGAGGAGGAAGAAGACATGGGTACAGAGGAAGGGGGTTTGTTGTCGATGGCTAGTACGGAGCAAGAGGATGAAAATGGCGAATTGCTCGGCACGGTTAAATAAAGGGATATGGGGGAGAGTTAATGTTACATCAGTTTCCGAGAAAGTGGTGCCAAAGAACTGTCAAATCGTGCAGAGAAGTTGAGAAGGCAAGACATCATGATGAAGGATAGTGCGACGGTTCTGCTCTGCCACGACGTGACCCTACGGAGAAAAAAAAACAGAGTGGTTTTGAAATTATCATTGCCAAAACCAGGGGGGCATGTGTTACCACCAAAATTTAACCAAGTCTGGAGATGGGCCGTGATTAAAGGGGCTTAGAAGATGTGCACGGAAGATATACCCGAACCGGCCTTGCACAAGAAATTTGGGCAAGATTGCCCGTGTATTTGTAAATTATAGTAGGATACGTATCGGTTAGGATTAAAGAGATAGAGTTTAGCTCGTACACGGTTGGGTTTATTCCCAAACTAGAAAGTCTACGAACTATAAATATGTATCTAGGGTTATTGAGAAGGAGGACGATCACGTTCACAACAAATCAATCTAGGCGCATCGCCACCCCTTGTTTCGAGGGTTTCTCCCGGGTAAGCAACATGCTGCCTAGATCGCATCTTGCGATCTAGGCAGTATCAGTTTATTTGTTGTTGGTGTTGCTCGTGCTGAAGCCTTTTTGATGGCGAGCAACACCCTTATCTTAGGTGTTTTGGGGTTGATGACAATGCTTTCACGACGTACTTGTTTAGCTACGCTACCCCTCGACATCTAGCTGCCCTTACACCTAGGGCAGCATCTTGCTTGTTCGTTATCTAGTAGATCTAATCCGTTATAGTTGCTCCTTGTTCTTCAAGGATTGGTTTGATATCCGTATGATTAGGCCTTATAAACGGGTTGAAGGATCCGGTGGTGCGTAAGGTGTGGTTTATTAAGCTCTAGAGGGATTGTTCCGGGGATCAACTACACGTTGGTTTTTAGGCCTCTTTAGGGTTAGTTTTCCATCATCTTACGTATCTGCTAGGCTCAATTACGCATAGGATGTTCCGATTATACGGTGAAAACCCTAGACTATCGTAGATTAGCTTAGCTTGATATTGATTAAGCATGATCCCCCATGTCCTTATAAATCTAATATGAACCATGGGGCAATCGGCTCTTTGAGCCGATCCACAGAACAATTTAAGAGCCGATCGGGGCTCGTATTTAATGTTTACGTGTTTGCCATGCAGGAAACTAGTCGAAGCAATCCATCACCTTCCTGACCAGGTATAGGTCAGGTGGCACGCCCTCGTAAGCACCAGGACGCGTGTGCCAGAAGGCATTGCGGGCCGTCGCCCGAGGGACCAGGGTCAGCCGCAATCCTGGGAGCCTCTCGGCTCTACTGTGTTGCCCGTCGATACTCGCCGGTGGGTTTTTGACCGCAACAATACCCCACTATCAAAATCTGGTTTTCTACAAATATAAGGCCATTATGTCTTCCTAAGAAAAAATGATTTTGTTTTTCCTCGTGCAATGGTGCTTATTAATCTAAAATTGAATGCAACTTGTAAGAAGGAGGCACAATATGCAATATATTTAACTACCACACGAAAGGTTGTGTTTTCAAGCGATTAATCACACATTTATTAGTTGGCTTTGCTTTTCTTGGTGAAGGGAATATGAGTTAGTGGCCTTATATCTAAAAATAGAGGAAGTAATTAATCTGAGATTGATTGGTCCGGTCTATTTCAATTTATTCGCTCGCATGCCATATATGCAATATGGAGGTAAGTTTGTCTTGCAGTTCTGCTAAGATCTTGCAAGCTTTTGTGTATCTTAAAATTTGACTATAATTATGCATAACAACAACCAAAAGCTTTTTTTTGGTGAACTGATGAAATAAATCCTCTAGGGTACTAATACAACACTTTTGGTATGCTGGCCATAACCACTTAAAAATTCTCTAGATTTTTGGTTCATAGTTTCTCATCACGTGTCAAAATGTGATAGTGATGCATGATGATTGTCATGTCATCTAACTTCCGTGTGGAATACTTTTCCTTTTCTTTTTTCAGCTATAAGGTTTAGAAATTTGCCTGAGTTAGTGGTACATTAACTGACAACCACTCTGTTTCATTTGTCTGTGAAGTGACAGTTTTAATTTCAAAAGAAACCATATGCCTGCTGGATTACTCTCTCTCTCTCTCTCTCTCTCTGGCGACGATAGCTCCAAGCACCATTGCCGTCCTATCGTTCCCATAGAGGTCTGCAATTTTCTAGCCATCTTGATTGTTGCATACCCTGGATCCGCAGTTGATGATGGGTGCCTCTCAATGTCTTGTTCGTGTCGTCTTGTGGTTGTATGGCCATGTTTTTCAAATCTTTGTTAAGCTTGGTTGTGGGTGTGTGATTTATGTGAGCTTAGCTCTGTTGTTGTAGTTTTTCGCCCGGTTTTCTCCTAAAAGCTACACACTTTTTTCTTAATTAATAAATGAGGTAAAACTTTAGCCTCTGTTTAAAAAACAGTTTTAATTTCATGTGTATTAATTTTTAGTTAGATGTTCATTAAATTTTGTGGTGAACATTCTTGGTACTCCCTTTCATATTCATAAATAAATTGAGCATTTCCTTTTCTTGGTGTACTACCAGGGTTTGAATTTAGCATGACCACTGCTTGTTCATTAAATTTTATGGTGAACATTCTTGGTACTACTCCATTTCATATTCATAAATAAATTGAGCATTTCATGCAGACAGAAAGCATGCGGATTTTGTGGAGCAGCTTGTTCCAGCCTAGAGAGATAACATCCACGCACGGCACGATCCAAGATAAATATTTACACACACAAAAATACAAGCTAGCAGGCATGTGTGGTGTGGGACTGAAATGAACATGATGACACGGTGGGCCTTGTTGGCTTGTTCTTCCATTCTTGGCGCAGCCGAAGCTCCCAGCTCGTCTGCTACTCCGGCCACGACCAGGAGAGCACTCCTGCTCTTCTCCACCTCACCCTTCACCCTCGCCGCCGTCGCCGCAGCAGCTCAGCCCTCCTCCACTCCCTACTCCCAATCAAGGACCCTGCAGCTCGGCCTCGACACCAACGGGTCGGTACCTTCCATCGATCGTCTACAGCTGCTACCCATTCAAATTCCGGTTAGCAATCCCCATTGTCATCATGTATGCAGGAAGATCAGGACATGCCCTTCCACCAATCCGGGCTGCGTGTGCACCAACCCCACCGTCGGTGCCTCCTCCTCCGTCGCCTCCCCGCTCATCATCCCGGACGCCACCTCCGCCGACGCCGCCGCTCAAGTACCCAAATTTTCACTACTCTCATTCACCTGGCTACTCAATCGACCCAAAATTAACTGATTCCCACTTCTTCCAGTCGTTGCGGCAGGCCATCATCAAGACACAGAAGAATGTCGTCTTCAGAGTTGACCAGCAGACTCCTCACGGTTGGGATCCCCGATTAAAATGACTGGGATTTCATGTAGGAGTATATAAGAATGTATACAACTATGCATGCAGGCCACTACATCCAGGCGGAGGTGGACGGCGGCTTTGGCCGGGACGTGATGGAGTACCTGGTCAGGAAGGACGCCGGCGTGGTGGCCTACCGTTGCATCGCCACCAAGGTCACCTTCATCTACCCCTTCACCACCGCCATCGGTGACTCGCGGGGGCAGGAACAGAGGGTCGCCGCCGTCGCACAAGAACTCGGGTGGTACGCGCCAGACATATCATCCTCCATCGACTTCGACGATGTTTCGACCTGATTCAGCTGGAGATACAAAGATGCACTATTGCAGAACATGCAGAAAGGTTGACGGATAATAATGTCGTCCTATATATCACGGCTTGTCATAGATGTGTTTTCTGGATTACACCCTGGAAGGTATATCAGATTTCATATAAGAAAAAGGCCAAGACGGCAGTTACAACAATACCAATTAAGGCTGCACAATGCATATATGTTTGTACTGTAGCTGTCAATTTGTGTTTGGAAAACAAGAATCATTATAGGAATCTCGCAGAAACAAGCTAACTATGGAACGATTTTGGGGAAACTTTTGCATGTCAATGGCATCTCTTGTTTGAAAATACGGGTCCTTTCTCCGAAGGAACTTTCACCAAAGATAGGCACACTCAGGTGGCATACAAAGGGTGCAAGGGACTCGCATGTGCTTGTACTGCAGCATTTTCCGGTTACATGCTGATCGAGCTTTCGAGTTCCCTAGGAAGAAGATGCAGGAGCCAGCCGATATAATAGGCAACTTGCTGGAGGAGGTGGGGAGTCTGGCGGAGAAATCTTCTAGCCAAAGTAAGTGTTTTCACAGGCACTTCACTTTCAGTTTCTTGTCCTTATGATGACATTCGATTCTTGCATTTTTCTCACACAGGGGGAGGAGAAATACTATCTTTGTGATTTGCTACTCTTTTTAAATTAATTGTTATTATAAGCCTAACTGAATGATCAAGATACAACATGGCTTCAGCGAATTCAGGTTCCCACACCTACTGAAGCTTCACTGCAGTCTTCAGCTAATGGTTGTTTTTTAGATCTTGGTTATCTAACGTGAGCGCTTTACATGGGACAACTTGTACTACATTATAACACATGGCTGCACGTTTACATTTCCTGGGGCTGAAGAATCATGCATTCTTGTTAAAATTTCAGCAGGAGCAGTCAGAAAAGGTAAACCAAAGAATCATTCTTGTGGACGGTGGTGGCCTCCTTTGGGACTTGGGAGGGCCTAGACTGGAAGAAGGGAATCATCAGCTCCTCTTGCCGGAAGATGCCGTTGTATTCCTTGTTTAGGTTAGCAAACGGGTTGCTTGCTTTGCTGTGCCAGATGTAAGGTAGAGCAGTCTTAGTAATACCCAGGTCGAAATGATCAGTAATAACATGTACTCGCAAGATAACTTGGTACAGATAAAATTGCAGCAGGATACGACGTACAAAACACGGTACCAGGAAGAATGTATTTGTGACCTGTGAGGGTTGTTAATTTCGTGATATACACCGAATCGTCCATGGCAATCTAATTATTCAATTTGCAGTAAGAAACGTTGCAAATTTTGAAGAAAATTAATATTTGGTTCCTTGGTGTACCATTTTGCCAACATATCATGCATCACAACGACCAATAGGCTGGCCATCACGCATAACGCCGAAATACATCGTCCTGGAAGCATGTCAAGTTTCTTTCCAACTCTCTGATCTTCGGTACCAAGAGCTCCTACGCATGGCTTCCTGATGATAGAACTCGAGAGTGATGGGGGACTGCGAGCAAAACACCAAAGTATGCTGCCCATCCTAGATAACCCGAGGAGGGTGCTTATGAAGTGAAAGGATCTCAACCTTGAGCACAAGTCCAGGGCTAACACAAGGCAAGTTAAGCTCATCGCTGGACAGAGCCGAGCCCGTGCCCAACTTTGGGATACAGAAAAAGAACAACAAAAAGACCAAAATATAAAACATAGTATTAATTAGTATGTATTTCTCTTCTGCTTCACACAGCCACACACCCAAAATCCTGGCGAGCTCTCTTCTGCTTGTTTTTTTTTTCATTTTATAAGATTCACACACATATGTTTTGTTCTTAAAATGAATATTACACTTTTCTTCTTTGGAGCGGAAAGAATCTTGCCCTTGGAAAAAATGATACTTCTCAAGAACAATGCACTCACTTATACACATTTTTCACGTTGGCAAGCAATGCTCTGCAATCAAATTTACATACAGCAACTACTGCTTCTGCCTTCCTTGCATACAACAACCACCTTCTGCCGGATCACCGTGTGTGTTAATTGTTATGTTAGGGTTTCTTTCCCTGCATCTGCTAACACAACAAGATAATGTTTGTTCATTCATCTTTTGTTTGGCAAAAAAAAAAAAAAAAAAAAAAAACACTCTCCAATGCATAGCATTAGTAGGAGGAGCAGGAGGAAACAGCTTGTTACCTTTCTAAGGTACTTCGCGTGAAGTTTCAGTGCAGCCTCGCAAGCCTTCTTTGCATCCAAGTTCCCGTTAACATTGTTTAGTATCTAAAACAAAGAAAGAGATGCAGTAAACAAGATCAGCAAAGCGAAGTTCAAATCTGCTAGAACCTATAACATATCTTATTTCAATCTTAGTTCAGAATCCTAATAAGTGTTCCATTATAAAATACTCCCTCCGTTTCTTTCTATAGTGCCTATAGATTTTTGGCATTTGTTTCATAATATAAAGCTGTAGCTTAGTTTTTTTTTTTAATTACCTCCTCCACCGGTCAACTCCCACACGACATGCATGAAAAAAATCTATACAAAATAGGAAACAATTAATTGAGATTCCTAATGCATAGCCCAAGGATTACTTAGATTTAGGAAGCAATGTTTTTCTTTTCTTAATTAAACCTGACTGCACATATATGGAGAGTCAATCAGACAGATTTGTGGGATTTGTTACGGTAAGTTAGGAAGTTATCGATTTCCCTAATTTTAGTCTGATCTCAAATCGTTCAGCCAGGGGGTCTTGTGTAAAAAATACTCTTGCGCTAATTTCCGTGTCAAAAATCTATAGGCACTATAGAAAGGAACGGAGGGAGTAAGAAATATGGCTTCATCCCAGCTTACCCTTATAAGGTCATCTAACCCTCGGGCTTCTTGCAGGAGCTTCTGGCTGTTCTCCTTCAGAACACTAGCAACCAGGAAAACAGAGATAGGGACAGGGCCATCAACAGCGTTTGCACCATTCTTCAAGTTCGCCCTCTCATACTTGCCAAACTGACGGGTCGGCTTTACTCTTGGTTTATGCCCTTGAGTTCTGTCAGTTGCAGCCCCGGCCTCTTCATATGTGGAGAACATGTCAGGATCATATTCCAGAGCCCACATCATCTGCGGACAGCAAATATGATCAGCTTTCAACCAAACCCTTTATTTGCAAATGAGAGTTAAAACTTCAGGAAACATACAGTACTAGTCCTTTAGACATTACAACCAGGGTGACACTTGGCTGGCCTTTACTGGTCTCTAGACAGTTAGTGAGTAGCTAATGATGAAAACCCGTGGATTCAATGAGTCTTCTAAGTTCTCCTTTTGTTTTGATCAACTGATGTGCAAAATAATGCAGCTTCAGTCTAAATCCATGTGCATTTCTAACTCAACTAATGTACAACAAAAGCATGAATGCTCTTTTGCATGTTACAGTGATCAACCCAACAAAGCTGGAGTGTGATTGTTTACCAGTGTAACCATCTTGACCAATTTCTGAATCCCTGGTTGGCTGATATCATTCGTTTTATTTTGTGGACACAAAAATAACCTGACTACATAAATAGTACGAAATATGCATTATTTTGGATGGCTTGCCTAACTAAACTTGACTTTCAACACCTTTGAACATATTAGTGGTATCATTAAAGAGAAGGAAAGAATCTCTGAATATGGCATCTAAAATAGAGTGGGAAATCTTATTTGAATTAAAGGAATTGTAGCCTTTGATAATTTGAGAAATGGATGCCACTGTATAACACAACACCACTGTAACTGATTTGATTCATAGATCAAACCTGATCTGGATGAAATGAACAGATATAATGTTTAAGATTTAGCAGCACATCAAAAGAACTATTTACCTCCCAGAGATACAAGGAGTCCCCAAATGACAATTCACGCCGAAACAACACCATGAACATACGGAATGCAAAGAGATAATCGCCCCCGCCAAGTGTTTCTGTGTTAAAGATTCAACAAGCACAATTGTAGTGCAATAACATCAAATGGATATCCAGTTCGCTGAGTCCTTATTACATACCTAGGTGGTCATGTAACTTTGGGTCCAGCACCTGAATGATAGAAGCAAGGTGCTGAAGCTGGTTCTCAACCCCAACAGATTGCTGTGTGCATCTGAAATTCCCTCGCTTTAAAATCAGAAATAGACAACAATAAGTGAAATTAGAAGAAACAAGCAAGGCTGAAGACTGAGAGAGAAGCAGTGCATACCAGTCTACGCATCAATCTCTCAAAGCACCAAAATGCGTCTGCTTCATCATTGAGTAACACTATCATCGGTGAGCATAAATCACTCATTCCTGTTTAATATATGGAAAGTACATACATAAGAATATTTTCAGACATTAAAGTAAGCTTTATATCTGCAAATAGGAGGATACAAGCACCTTGACAATAACCAACTTCTTTGTCGATCCACGCGTACACAGCTAGAATATCCCACAACTTGGAGAGATTTTCTTTCTTCTCATAGAACACCATGGATCGGTCAGTGCGCAGAACATCAAGACCTATCATAACCACACCCACAAAACATAAGACCGGGCAGAATAGAATAATGGCAGACAACAAGAAGTAGTAGCACATAATCGATGCTTACACCTTACCAATTTGGTGCAATGTGAGCTTCCACTCGATAATCTGTTTATCCGTCAGACGGTCCACAGAATCAGCCACCCCATTTCCATTGTTGCTGCTGGTCGAACCACCTTGCGACGTACCCTGGTCTGAAGTCGCTTCGAGTAGAACCAAAGGGTCCTTAATAGGCACGCCATCCTCAGTTATGATCGGGGCTGTGATGATTTTACCACTGCCCACGTGAGAATCCATATCTCTGCATTGTTCCTTCCATCTAGCATACTGCATTCTGCATAGGGCTCATGCTGTCAAAACAAATTAACAGCTGCCTTGAACAGGTGCTTCTGAATTCTTGGTAAGAAAAAAGATATAATATGAAGAATGTGGGAAAAAGGAGTCACGATTCTTATATGTAGCAGCACTAGTCGATTTCCACAGTAGAGAATATTAAGAGATGGTCACTAGCAAGTAGCAAGCAAATGAAGGTGACATGGGATCATACTAGCCTGTTATGGTTGTAAGGATACTAAAGACCAAGGCAGTGAGTACTATTTCATCCAAAACTTGCTTAGGTGTGTATCCAACCTTACACGTATTGGATGATATGGTAACTCGCTGTAATTCTTTGTAAACCGGTGATACCAGCGCTTTTAATTAGATATATTGTGTGCACTAATACGCAGTTCAAAAAATGACACTAGATAGCGAGCTTTTCTGGTTTCAGGCCCTAGGAGCACCCCCTAAGGTGAAGTGAACACATACCACATTTTGATAACGGAAAACAAGTGCGAAGAGAGAGCTGGGCAGCATTTTTTCAATGTACCCTGAACTAGCATTATTAATTTATTTACTTGTAGCCGAGAAAAGTATAGGCAGATGTGAGCACCTTCTGGTGTTCCTGATGTGGTCGCGCTCATCGAATGTGCTATCGGGATCGAAACAGCCAAGCAAGAACTCCCAAACCTCGTTCCTAATCGCAGGGTGCACACCCTAGACCACGGAGGAAGAAAAGGAGTGTTAGAGACGATGGAGGGGTGCTGGAATGGAATGGAATGAATGAGAAGGGAGGGTACCCCTCTCTGTATCCGGCTTAGAACAGAGGCAATATGCAGGTTGCCCTGTTGCGTGAACGCAGCCTGCCATTTTCGAACGCTCAGCGTTCTGCCAACCTGAAAATTCAGTGATTGCAGCGTGTTCAGTGAGGGAACTAGATGCAAGATCCAACCTCCTACATAGTACAAAACTAGACTAGATTGGGAAGGAAGGAAAGCAGGGAGAAATGGGGACCTGACCTTGATCTTGAACTTGGTGTCGGGAACGTTGCTGGCGCAGTCGGGGCGCAGCTGGTACAAGGAGCTTGAGGAATCGGTCTCCGAGTCCTTGCTCCAGCGCCGCCGCATCATCTTCCGAGTCCGATTGGCCGTTGACTTTCCTCTTCTTCTTAGTAGCGGCAGCAGCAGCCGTTCTTTGTCTCGATCTTGCTTGCTAGCAGGAGAGGATGCAGATGGATCCAAGAAAAAGATCAAGCCCACCTAAGCATAACAATCGATTGATCTCTGCCCTGCCCACCTAAATAAGAAAGTTGGAGCTGGGAGATTCAAGAATGGGGATGCTGGGCAATTGGTAGTGGCGGCCGGCCGGTAGATGGCTTGCTGGTGGTGCGCTGTCTGTGCCGCCCTTTTCTCCCCTCACTCTGGCTGGATCAGCACCACCAGGGGAAGGAGGACCTACCGACGGAAGATAGTCTCTCACGAAACTAACCGGGAGTCAACTAAGGCTTTATTAGTTTCAAAAAGAAAACTGCGAGCAATTTTTTATTTCTTTTCTTTCGAAAGACAACCAGCGGTGGAGATTGTTAACATAAAGCTAAACTAAAATGTATAAACGGTGGAAATTTAATACGAATCCTCGAAACGTTTTGCATGAAAGCAAAGAATTTCTCAGAAGTCGTTGCTTTCATTTCATTTGTAGCATTTTAAAATGAATACATGTATTCATTTCATTTACATTGTGATTCCAGAAATGAACACTTGTTTTTTTTTTTTGAGAATTAACGGCTGCCTTTGATTAAACCACAACATCCGATGCTACAAGGTTCATTACAAACTCTGGGGGTAATCCCAACCAGACTTCACACACATTATTACTGCAGCCTTCTTTAGCTAAACGATGCGCAACTCCATTACATGATCGTCGCACGTAGGTGACTAAAGATTCATCAAACTCCCGTAGAAGCAGCTTGATATCTTCAACCAGGGGACCATTAGCCGATCGGTCCAGCTCCTTGTTATTCAGCTTTGCCATCTGCTCCAAGACAATCCGTCTCCCGTAACCATCTTTGTCGCTCCCACCTCCTTCGCTAGGAGAACCGCTCTCCGGCATGCTAGTAGCTCAGCGCTCTCCGGATCATCAACACGGGGGAAAAATGGCATGCACATGCAATATGTGCTCCATGGTGATCACGGACGATCACGCCTCCACCTCCGTGGCTATGTACCTTAGAGAACGCTCCATCCGAGTTCGCCTTAAACCAGCCCGGTTGAGGAGGTAGCCAGTGCTCCTCCACCTGGTTCCCCCTTACCATTGCACCCTCCTTTTGAGATCGCCATTCCTCCGTGAGCGCAACAGAGCGACGAGCAATATGCTCCGGGTTTTCAATCATCGGTTCCTCCCTAGCATTGTTCCTTGCTAGCCACATATGATATAGTGCCATGAGATACACTCGCCGAGTCCTGCTCCGCCATCCTCCCAAAGAGCTGCAACAGCCAGTGCTGAATGTCACGATGGGAATGGTACTCCTGCGGAGGCCTTGGCAGCTCTAGTCCAGTGAGCTTCTTAATTGCCTCCCAGACATGCACCGAGTGTGCACAAGACCAAAACGGTGGAGGATCGTTTCATCTCTATTACGGACAATGCACTTGACGCCTAGCTTTATTTTGCGCCTCCTCAATTCCTCCCCCACAGCCGAGCATTTCTTGCCACTCTCCATCCATGCACCTTCACCTTGCCCGGAACGTTTGCCGACCATAATGATAGCCAGCCCCGGTGTTCCGAGACATTCAGCGAAGAGCTCGCTCCGCTCGCCGCCGCCGCCTTGATGTGTCTCTTCGGGTGATATGCCGATCGTACACCGAAAACACCGTTTTTGGTGTAATTCCATGCAACATAATCTTCGGATCCAGCTCTACCCACCTGGTATCTTCGGTATATCTTCGACATCCGCCCGATAAAACACATCATTCAGCTTCTCACTATTCCATCCTCCTCCACCTCGGTAGAAGAAGCTCGACACCTTGTCAACCTCGTTGGTCCGGCTTACTTCCAACAGGTCTTTTGATAGATGATCTTGGAATCCAATTCCGGTTCCAAACATCTATATTCTCTCCATTACCCACCCTCCAAATCAGTCCCTCCTTCAACAGCTCTCGCCCATACACAATGCTCCTCCAAGTATAAGACGCTCGCTTCGGGCATCCCGCACTCAAAAACTTCCCTCCTTGAAATAACGAGCACGCAGGACCCTCGCACAGAGAGAGTTTGGTGCAGACATTAGCCTCCATGCCTGCTTCGCTAGAAGAGCTTGATTAAAATCCTGGTAGTCCCTAAACCCCATCCCTCCACTGCGTTTTGATGCACACATTTTCTCCCAACTTAGCCAATGAACTCTCTTCTTTCCTTTCTGGTCCCCCCACCAAAACCCTGATGAAATCGATTTCAGAGTATTGCACTGCCCCTTGGTTAACTGAAAACATCCCATTGTATATGCTGGTACTGCCTGAAGTACCGATTTCACCAAAATTTCTCTCCCTGTCTTGGACAATCCCTGTCCCTTTAGCCCGGCCACCTTTCCTCTTGATCGGTCACTTAGATGTTTGAAAGCGCCATTCTTTGACCGTCCGACGACAGTGGGTAGCCCAAGGTACCGTTCGGACAGAGCTTCACATTGAATACCCACATTGTTCTTGAGCCGTGCCTTGACAGAGTCATTTGTCCCTTTCCCAAAAAAGATTGCGGACTTCGTAAATTAACCCGCTGCCCCGAACACGCTTCATATCTCTCGCAGAATTTGTTTTAAAGCCTCCAAATTACCAGTACTCGCTTCGAGGAAGACTACACTGTCATCCGCAAACAGTAGATGGGTCACGCGTTGGTCCGCCGCTTCCAAACTTCACCCCGGACACCTCTCTCTCTAGCTGAGCTTGGCGGAGTAGAGCGGAGAAACCTTCCACACAAAACAAGAAGAGGTAGGGCGATAGTGGATCCCCTTGCCTCAGGCCACGAGAAGGTCTAAAAGAGCCAGACAGACACCCATTTAGTTTGACTGAAAACCTGACCGTGCGGACACACCTCATGATCATATGCACCCAAGCCTGAGAGAAACCCATTCTCAGCATCATCCTTTCGAGGAAAACCCACTCAACGCGGTCATACGCCTTCATCATATCGAGCTTCACTGCACACGCGGCTGCTTCCTCTTCCTTGTTCTAATAGCATGGACACACTCGTATGCTATAAAGACGTTGTCCGTTATCAACCTTCCAGGGACAAACGCGCTTTGTTCTTCGAGAGATTAAAATCGGGAGAACTTTCTTCAGCCGGTTGGCAAGCACCTTTGACGCAATCTTGTATAGAACATTGCATAGGCTGATCGGGCGGAATTGGGTGAGAAGCTCCGGTGCATTGATTTTTGGGATAAGAACCAAAATTGTGTCATTAAAGTCAGCCGGACATTCTTTCCCCGCCAAAAAATCTCTCTCACCGCCTGACATACCCTTTGTTTCAGGAACGACCAGTGTCGTTGGTAAAACAGCGCCGGCAACCCGTCAGGACCCGGCGATTTGGTCGGACCCATCTGGAAAAGCGCTTCTGAAATTTCTTTGTCAGTAAACCCTGCTGTCAGGGCAGTATTCATCTCATTTGTCACCGCCTCATTGATCAGATCCAGAACCTGGTCACCACCATCGGAACCTTCAGAGGTGTAGAGATTATGATAGAAGGCCCGTGCCAAACTACCCATTTCCTCATTCGTCGTGCACAGCGTACCGTTCTCCCTCCGAAGGCCACGGATTGTATTTTTGCGACGCCGGTGCGAAGCTCTATTATGAAAATACTTGGTGTTCTTATCCCCGGCCTTCAGCCATTCCTGCCTAGACCTTTGTCGGTACATAATTTCCTCTTTCTCAAAAACGTCATGCAGTTGCTTCTCCAATTCAATAATCTGCGGAGAAGTACCTTGCAGTCGGGCTGCATTGCGGGCATCCTCAATCTGTGATCTCAACCGCTTGATCTCAGCCTTGACAGACCCAAAAGTTTCAAAGCTCCATTTCTTCATATCTGCCGATACCTCTCGAAGCTGTCTCCAGAGGCCCCGAATTCCCTGCTCACCACTAAGCCGATCCTCCCATGATTTCTTGATCATTTCATCAAAACCCTCATGACGCAGCCACATCTCCTCAAACATGAAACCACGCGATATGTGACTGTTTTGTGTAGGAGCGTCCGCTGCAATTTTAATCAGCAAGGCCATATGGTCTGATTCTTCAGTCACAATATGCTCAACCAAGGTGAAAGGATACATTTCCAGAAACGACGCTGTCGCCGTTCCCCTATCCAGCCTCACTTGGATATTTTCACCTTCTCCTCTCTTGTTATTCCAAGTAAAATCATATCCCTTATACCCCATGTCAATAAGATTGCAGTCCGTCAAACACTCTTGGAAGGCTTGCATGTGTGCTTGACTCCGAGGATTACCTCCTATCTGTTCATGCTGCATGAGAATCTCGTTGAAGTCGCCGGCACACAGCCACGGCAGATTATCCTGTGATTTCAAATACCGCATCGCCTCCCAGGTTTTACTTCTCAGGTCAGTCCTCGGCTCTCCATAGATTCCAGTGAATCTCCACGTTTTACCTTCAACACATATTTTTGCATCAATATAGTACTGACACCACGGTCTGACCGATACCTCCACTCCTTCTCTCCACCATAATGCCAAACCCCCACTTCTTCCTTCGCAACTCACTGCCACGCCATTAGAGAAACCCAGACTCCATTTAATCCTCTCCATCTCTTTGTCTCTCTTTTTTGTTTCACACAGAAAAACCACCGATGGATTGTATGACCTACATAGGTCACGCAATTCGCCTACTGCCGCGTCCAATCCCAAACCGCGGCAGTTGAGGCTTAGGAGATTCATTGTCCCCGGCGGCCCTGCAAATGAACACTTGTTTGGTTACCACAGGAATTGCAAATGACAGCAGAATTCAATATTGAATTTGTATATAGCTTCCATAGAGAAACGCAAATGACAGGTCTCAGCTTGGAATTGTGTTTACCCATAGCATCATTTTGCTGGATTTTCTAAATGAAATGACTGCCCAATTCTGTGGCAACCAAACAGCCCACCTATGAAATTCCAAAATAAATTCCAGGATTCCAGGCCCAAATGATAGATACCAAACGACTTCTAAGATTTGATTGTTGACCGTGCTTGCCGCCCGGTAAGCTAAGAATTTCTCGGATGATCATCGAAATCAACACACATGCCACAACTGGACACCCAGGGTCAGTTCTTGGATTGATCCAGTGCATTTTTTTCCCGTTTTTCGGTTTTGATCAGTCAAATACAACATGAGTAAAAAGAGAGCTTGAACCTATTTATGTATTTCGTTTGATGTCTATAATGTGTTTTGGTGTAGTTTCGGCTCATTCGTTGGTACTAGAGGAAAATTATGGTGAGCTGTTCTGTGCAAACGTGTGATGTGGTTACCTATTTTGGATTTTTTTTTTAACAGGGGTAGGGAAGCTGCATTGATTACCGAAGCTGTGGTTACAAATTACAGAAAAACCCCTACAGTTTAGGGGAATTCTGGATAAGGACTAAGCTTTTACAAAGAAGACCCTAGAAAAAATATGGAAAAAGCAATCAGGTCCTCCACGCTCCGCACCGCATCTGATTGAGTTGCTCCGCCACAGAATGGACACCGGCGCCGGGGACGAACCACTTGGTCCGGCGTCGTGGCAGGAGCGATAGATCTTCCCCTCGGACTTCTTGGTCTCTGGGAAGTAGGATCTCCTGGAGAAGGACCGCCAATCGGCCATGTGATGCAGGGGCAGGACGAAGACGCCGGCATAGGTCCCCCGTTGATGAGCTTCCCAGGAAGAACGCCGCCTCAGCAACGGCGTCGATGAAGAAGTCACAGCTCCGTAGCACCTCTTGGGCAGAGACTGGCGTAGGTAGGCGTGAGGCGCAACATCAGCAGCATCTCCCTCCTCGCCACCACGGCAGGCCAGAGAGAAACAGAGCAGATGGGTACTGATTGCGTGTAATACACACGTCCGTTGGGAACCCCAAGAGGAAGGTGTGATGCGCACATCAGCAAGTTTTCCCTCAGTAAGAAACCAAGGTTATCGAACCAGTAGGAGTCAAGAAGCACGTTGAAGGTTGATGGTGGCGCAGGGTAGTGCGACGCAACACCAGGGATTCCGGCGCCAACGTGGAACCTGCACAACACAATCAAAGTACTTTGCCCCAACGTAACAGTGAGGTTGTCAATCTCACCGGCTTGCTGTAAACAAAGGATTAGATGTATAGTGTGGATGATGATGATTGTTTACGAAGAACAGTAAATAACAATTGTAGTAGATTGTATTTCAGATGTAAAGAATAGGACCGGGGTCCACAGTTCAGTAGTGGTGTCTCTCCCATAAGATAAACAGATGTTGGGTGAACAAATTACAGTTGGGCAATTGACAAATAAAGAAGGCATAACAATGCACATACATATATCATGATGAGTACTATGAGATTTAATCAGGGCATTACGACAAAGTACATATACCACTATCCAGCATGCATCTATGCCTAAAAAGTCCATCTTCAGGTTATCATCCGAACCCCCTCCAGTATTAAGTTGCAAACAACAGACAATTGCATTAAGTATGGTGCGTAATGTAATCAACACAAATATCCTTAGACAAAGCATCGATGTTTTATCCCTAGTGGCAACAGCACATCCACAACCTTAGAACTTTCTATCACTGTCCCGCATTTAATGGAGGCATGAACCCACTATCGAGCATAAATACTCCCTCTTGGAGTCACAAGTATCAACTTGGCCAGAGCCTCTACTAGCAACGGAGAGCATGCAAGAACATAAATAACATATATGATAGATTGATAATCAACTTGACATAGTATTCAATATTCATCGGATCCCAACAAACACAACATGTAGCATTACAAATAGATGACCTTGATCATGATAGGCAGCTCACAAGATCTAACATGATAGCACAATGAGGAGAAGACAACCATCTAGCTACTGCTATGGACCCATAGTCCAGGGGTGGACTACTCACACATCGATCCGGAGGCGATCATGGCGATGAAGAGACCTCCGGGAGATGATTCCCCTCTCCGGCGAGGTGCCGGAGGCGATCTCCTGAATCCCCCGAGATGGGATTGGCGGCGGCGACGTCTCCGTAAGGTTTTCCGTATCGTGGCTCTCGGTACTGGGGGTTTCGCGACGAAGGCTTTAAGTAGGCGGAAGGGCAGGTCAAGGGGCGTCACGAGGGGCCCACACAACAGTGCCGCGCGGCCAGGGCCTGGGCCGCGCCGCCCTGGCGTGTCGTCGCCTCGTGGCCCCACTTCGTTTCCTCTTCGGACTTCTGGAAGCTTCGTGGAAAAATAGTACCCTGGGCGTTGATTTCGTCCAATTCGAGAATATTTCCTTACTAGGATTTCGAAACCAAAAACAGCGAGAAAACAGCAACTAGCTCTTCGGCATCTCGTCAATAGGTTAGTTCCGGAAAACGCATAATAATGACATATAATGTGTATAAAACATGTGAGTATCATCATAAAAGTAGCATGGAACATAAGAAATTATAGATACGTTTGAGACGTATCAAACATCCCCAAGCTTAGTTCCTACTCGCCCTCGAGTAGGTAAACGATAACAAAGATAATTTCTGAAGTGACATGCTATCATAATCTTGATCATACTATTGTAAAGCATATGAGATGAATGCAGCGATTCGAAGCAATGATGAAGATAATGAGTAAACAAATGAATCATATAGCAAAGACTTTTCATGAATAATACTTTCAAGACAAGCATCAATAAGACTTGCATAAGAGTTACTCATAAAGCAATAAATTCAAAGTAAAGGCATTGAAGCAACACAAAGGAAGATATAAGTTTCAGCGGTTGCTTTCAACTTCAACATATATATCTCACGGATAGTTGTCAACACAAAGCGATATAACAAGTGCAATAGGTAAACATGTAAGAATCAATGCACACAGTTGACACAAGTGTTTGCTTCTGGGATAGAAAGAATAGGTGAACTGACTCAACAATAAAGTAGAAGATAGGCCCTTCGCAGAGGGAAGCATGGATTACTATATTTGTGCTAGAGCTTTTCATTTTGAAAACAAGAAACAATTTTGTCAACGGTAGTAATAAAGCATATGTGTTATGTATAATACATCTTATAAGTTGCAAGCCTCATGCATAGTATACCAATAGTGCTCGCACCTTGTCCTAATTAGCTTGGATTAACATGGATTATCATTGCATAGCATATGTTTCAACCAAGTGTCACAAAGGGGTACCTCTATGCCGCTTTGTACAAAGGTCTAAGGAGAAAGCTCGCATTGGATTTCTCGCTTTTGATTATTCTCAACTTAGACATCCATACCGGGACAACATAGACAACAGATAATGGACTCCTATTTAATGCATAAGCATTCAACAACAGTTAATTTTCTCATAAGAGATTGAGGATTAGTTGTCCAAACTGAAACTTCCACCATGAATCATGGCTTTAGTTAGCGGCCCAATGTTCTTCTCTAACAATATGCATACTCAAACCATTTGATCATGAAAATCGCCCTTACTTCAGACAAGACGAACATGCATAGCAACTCACATGATATTCAACAAAGGTAAAAGTTGATGGCGTCCCCAGAAACATGGTTACCGCACAACAAGCAACTTATTAAGAAATAAGACACATAAGTATATATTCTTCACCACAATAGTTTTTAAGGCTACTTTCCCATGAGCTATATATTGCAAAGACAAATAATAGAATTTTAAAGGTAGCACTCAAGTAATGTACTTTGGAATGGCAGTGAAATACCATGTGGTAGGTAGGTATGGTGGACACAAATGGCATAGTTTTTGGCTCAAGGATTTGGATGCACGAGAAGAATTCCTCTCAATACAAGGCTAGGCTAGCAAGGTTGTTTGAAGCAAACTCAAGTATAAAAGGTGCAAGCAAAGCTCACATATGAACATATTGTAACTATTATAAGACTTTATATTGTCTCCTTGTTGTTCAAACACCTTAACCAGAAAATATCTAGACTCTAGAGATCAATCATGCAAACCAAATTTAACAAGCTCTATGTAGTTATTCATTAATGGGTACAAGGTACATGATGCAAGAGCTTAAACATGATCTATATGAGCACAACAATTTCCAAGTATCACATTATTCAAGACATTATACCATTTACCACATGCGGCATTTTCCGTTTCCAACCATATAACAATGAATGAAGTAGTCCAACCTTCGCAATGAACATTAAAGATAAAGCTAAGAACACATGTGTTCATACGAAACAGCGGAGCGTGTCTCTCTCCCAAACAAAGAATTTTAGGATCCGATTTTATTCAAACAAAAACAAAAAACAAAAGCAAACAAACGCTCCAAGTAAAGCACATAAGATGTGACGGAATAAAAATATAGTTTCACTAGAGGTGACCTGATAAGTTGTCGATGAAGAAGGGATGCCTTGGGCATCCCCAAGCTTAGACGCTTGGGTCTTCTTAAAATATGCATGGATGAACCACGGGGCATCCCCAAGCTTAGACTTTTCACTCTTCTTGATCATATTGTATCATCCTCCTCTCTTGACCCTTGAAAACTTCCTCCACACCAAACTCAAAACAAACTCATTAGAGGGTCGAGTGCATAATTCATATATTCAGAGGTGACATAATCATTCTTAACGCTTCGGACATTGCACAAAGCTACTGAAAGTTAATGGAACAAAGAAATCCATCAAACATAGCAAAACAGGCAATGCGAAATAAAAGGCAGAATCTGTCAAAAACGAACGATCCGTAAAGACGAATTTTTTAGAGGCACCAGACTTGCTCAGATGAAAATGCCCAAATTGAATGAAAGTTGCGTACATATCTGAGGATCACGCACGTAAATTGGCAGATGTTTATAAATTTTCTACAGAGACTACTGCTCAAATTCGTGACAGCAAGAAATCTGTTCCTGCGTAGTAATCCAAATCTAGTATTGACTTTACTATCAAAAACTTTACTTGGCACAACAATGCAATAAAATAAAGATAAGGAGAGGTTGCTACAGTAATAACAACTTCCAAGACTTAACAAAACAGTAGCAAAATAAAACATGGGTTATCTCCCAAGAAGTGCTTTCTTTATAGCCATTAAGATGGGCTCAGTAATTTTAATGATGCACTCGTAAGAAATAGGAGTTGAAGCAAAAGAGGGCATCAAAAGCAAGTATGAAACAAATTTAAGCCTAACCCACTTCCTATGAAAAGGAATCTTGTAAATAAACAAGTCATGTAGGCATAATGCAACAAGCATAGAAAAGTAACACAAGCGCAACTTCAAGATTCTCAACATAAAGAGGGGAAACTTAACATTATTAAGATGCATATAACCATGTTTCCCTCTCTCATAATAACTTTCAGTGGCATCATGAATAAACTCAACAATATAACTATCACATAAAGAATTCTTATCATGAGTCTCATGCATAAAATAATTACTACTCCCAACATAAGCATAGTCATTCTTATTAATTGTAGTGGGAGCAAATTCAACAAAGTAGCTATCATTATTATTCTCATCATCAAATATAGGAGGCATAGTATAATCATAATAAACTTTATCCTCCATAGTAGGCGGCACCAAAATACCACTATCATTATAATCATCATAAATGGGAGGCAGAGTATCATCAAAGTAAATTTTCTCCTCCATGCTTGGGGGACTAAAAATATCATGCTCATCAAAACCAGCTTCCCCAAGCTTAAATTCTTCCATAGTATTAGCAACAATGGTGTTCAAAGCATTCACACTAACAACATTGGCATTATCATGCATATAAAGTTCCATAGGTTTTTAAATTTTCTCTTCAAACACCTCATGTCCTAACTCAAGATAGATACTATAAAGATCTCTAATATTTTTGTTGTTTTCCATTAAGCCTAACTAGTGAAATCACACAACTTAGTGTTCTCAGGAGTATTCATTTTAACAATAGTAAATAAAGCAAACTAAATAAAGTAAATGCAAGTAACTAATTTTTTTGTGTTTTTAATATGGAGAACGCAAACAAGACAGTAAATAAAGTAAAACTAGCAACTAATTTTTTTGTGTTTTTGATATAAGAGCAAACAAAGCAGTAAATAAAGTAAAGTAAAGCAAGACAAAAACAAAGTAAAGAGATTGGATGTGGGAGACTCTCCTTGCCGCGTGTCTTGATCTCCCCGGCAACGGCGCCGTAAAAAAGAGCTTGATTGCGTGTAATACACACGTCCGTTGGGAACCCCAAGAGGAAGGTGTGATGCGTACAGCAGCAAGTTTTCCCTCAGTAAGAAACCAAGGTTATCGAACCAGTAGGAGTCAAGAAGCACGTTGAAGGTTGATGGTGGCGGAGTGTAGTGCGGCGCAACACCGGGGATTCCGGCGCCAACGTGGAACCCGCACAACACAATCAAAGTACTTTGCCCCAACGTAACGAAGTGAGGTTGTCAATCTCACCGTCTTGCCGTAAACAAAGGATTAGATGTATAGTGTGGATGATGATGATTGTTTGCGAAGAACAGTAAAGAACAATTGCAGTAGATTGTATTTTAGATGTAAAGAATAGGACCGGGGTCCGCAGTTCACTAGTGGTGTCTCTCCCATAAGATAAACAGATGTTGGGTGAACAAATTACAGTTGGGCAATTGACAAATAAAGAAGGCATAACAATGCACATACATATATCATGATGAGTACTATGAGATTTAATCAGGGCATTACGACAAAGTACATAGACTGCTATCCAAGCATGCATCTATGCCTAAAAAGTCCACCTTCGAGTTATCATCCGAACCCCCTCCGGTATTAAGTTGCAAACAACGAGACAATTGCATTAAGTATGGTGCGTAATGTAATCAACACAAATATCCTTAGACAAAGCATCGATGTTTTATCCCTAGTGGCAACAAGCACATCCACAACCTTAGAACTTTCCGTCACTCGTCCCAGATTTAATGGAGGCATGAACCCACTATCGAGCATAAATACTCCCTCTTGGAGTCACAAGTATCAACTTGGCCAGAGCCTCTACTAGCAACGGAGAGCATGCAAGAACATAAATAACATATATGATAGATTGATAATCAACTTGACATAGTATTCAATATTCATCGGATCCCAACAAACACAACATGTAGCATTACAAATAGATGATCTTGATCATGATAGGCAGCTCACAAGATCTAACATGATAGCACAATGACGAGAAGACAACCATCTAGCTACTGCTATGTACCCATAGTCCAGGGGTGGACTACTCACACATCGATCCGGAGGCGATCATGGCGATGAAGAGACCTCCGGGAGATGATTCCCCTCTCCGGCAGGGTGCTGGAGGCGATCTCCTAAATCCCCCGAGATGGGATTGGCGGCGGCGGCGTCTCTGTAAGGTTTTCCGTATCGTGGCTCTCGGTACTGGGGGTTTCACGACGAAGGGTTTAAGTAGGCGGAAGGGCAGGTCTGATACGTCTCCGACGTATCCATAATTTATGTCGTTCCATGCTTGTTTTATGACAATACTTACATGTTTTGCTTGCACTTTATGATGATTTCATGCATTTTCCGGAACTAACCTATTAACAAGATGCCACGAGTGCCGGTTCCTCGTTTTCTCGCTGTTTTTGGTTCCGAAAAGGCTGTTCGGGCAATATTCTCGGAATTCGACGAAACGAAGACCAAACCTCCTATTTTTCCCGGAAGCGTCCCGAACACCGAAGAAGAGTCGGAGAGGGGCCGGAGGGCCACCACACCATAGGGCGGCGCGGCCTGGCCTAGGCCCGCGCCGGCCCGTGGTGTGGCGCCCCAGTGCCCCCTGCGCCGCCTCTTCGCCTATAAAACCCCTTTCGACCTAAAAACACCGTAACTCTTGACGAAACTCCAGAAAGACTCCAGGGGCGTCGCCGCCATCGCGAAACTCCAATTCGGGGGATAGAAGTCTCTGTCCCGGCACCCTGCCGGGACGGGGAAGTGCCCCCGGAAGCCATCTCCATCAACGCCATCGCCTCCATCATGCTCCGTGAGTAGTTCCCCCATGGACTACGGGTTCTAGCTTTAGCTAGTTGGTATCATCTCTCCCATGTACTTCAATACAATGATCTCATGAGCTGCCTTACATGATTGAGATTCATCTGATGTAATCGGTGTTGTGTTTGTCGGGATCCGATGGATTGTTACGTTATGATTGTCTATCTACAAAGTTTATGAAGTTATTGTTGCTGCAATCTTGTTATGCTTAATGCTTGTCACTAGGGCCCGAGTGCCATGATCTTAGATTTGAGCTCTATACTTATTGCTTAGATTGTATCTACAAGTTGTATGCACATGTCACCGTCCGGAACCAAAGGCCCCGAAGTGACGTAAATCGGGACAACCGGAGGGGATGGCGGTGATGTGAGGGACACATGTTTTCACGGAGTGTTAATGCTTTGCTCCGGTGCTCTATTAAAAGGAGTACCTTAATATCCAAGTAGTTTCCCTAGAGGCCCGGCTGCCACCGGCTGGTAGGACAAAAGATGTTGTGCAAGTTTCTCATTGCGAGCACGTACGACTATAATTGGAAAACATGCCTACATGATTAATGATCTTGATATTCTGTCTTAATGCTATTTTAATCCTATCAATTGCCCGACTGTAATTTGTTCACCCAACACTTGTTATTGGAGAGTTGCCACTAGTGTAGATAGCTGGGAACCCCGGTCCATCTTTCATCATCATATACTCGTTCTACATGTCAACTGTTTTCTCGGTGCCATTGCTCTCATACTACTATTACTGCTCGCCGTGTTACTCGTTACTATTGCTCTCATATCACTGCTACTTTCACATCACCCCTGTTACTAGTGCTTTTCCAGGTGCAGCTGAATTGACAACTCAGTTGTTAAGGCTTATAAGTATTCTTTACCTCCCCTTGTGTCGAATCAATAATTTTGGGTTTTACTTCCCTCGAAGACTGTTGCGATCCCCTATACTTGTGGGTCATCAAGACTATTTTCTGGCGCCGTTGCCGGGGAGGCATAGCTCTACTCATAAGTTCACCTGGGGAGTACACTCTACATCTCTCTCTGTTTTATTTTGTTTTGTTTTGCTTAGTTTACTTTTGTCTAGTTTACTTTTGCTTAGTTTATTTTTGTCTTGTTTTATTTGTCTCATATACCCAAAAATCCATAAAAAATTTAAAAACCAAAAAATTAAAAACTGCTGTTATGGGAGAACCAACAACCTACTTGGAGCTTATAGAATGTTATAATTGTTATAGAGAATCAAGAACTGGTAAAATAATGAGTGCTATGATAGAAAAATTGAATACAATTGCTAAAATCTTGCTTAAATGCCATGATATAAACTGTTGCTCTCAACAGGATACTAAACATCTTAAATTTCAATGTGGCTTTAGTGAGGAATTTTTTATTAAGAACTATAATCGGAATTGCTATATTCATTATGGGTTCGAAGAGGTAGAACAATTTGTCTTATTTATGGGAGCCTCCGAGATAGAATCCTTCATGGTTGAGAATTATGAAACTAGTGTTGTTTGTAAGGGCCTTAAAGATTATGTCTCTACTATCCTTAATTCTTGCATAGAATGCTACAGTAGGAATCCTTATATCCTTGATTATAAAGAGAGACACATTAATGCACAAGAATGCACTCACAATTTGCAGGGACCGGTGGAAGAAGAAATTGATGAACCTGAAAGCTCATTGGATGAAAAAGAGGAGGAAATTGATGAACCTGAAAGCTCATTGGATGAAAAAGAAGAGGAGAGCGACGAACAAAAGGAGGAAGAATGGATTAGCTACCCATGTCAACCTTCTAATGAGAGTAACTCTTTATCTCTTACACTATTTGATTGTCCTCCATGCTTACCGGAAGAGGTTGAATGTTATGTTCCTGTGGATTCTCTTGAAATAGTACCTATGAGTAAAACTTGTGAGAATAATTATTCTACTGTTATATATGATAATCCATGCTACTTTGATAAATCTTATGATAATGCTTTGTTTGTGCCTGATGTCGAAATGCATGGTACTAAAGAATTTTGTTTGGCAAATGTCTATGATAAAGCTCTAGATGATGGTCCTATGTTACTTGATAATATTAATTGTACTACTAATGAAAATGGGATTGGAGAGTTCTTGACTTATTCTATGAGTCCCATATCTATTGAGATTGATCACCTACCTTGTTATATTATTAATAAAAGTAAGTTTGAAAGTTTTAATTCCACTATTCTTGAACTTGATAAAAATTATGTGTTTGGAAATCATGAAAAGTATGCTGCATGTGATAGCTATATTGTTGAGTTTGTTCATGAAGCTACTGAAAATTAATATGAGAGAGGAAAATATGGTTGTAGAAATTTTCATGGTACTAATACACCTCTCTATATGCTAAAATTTTTGAAGTTATTCTTGTTTTATCTTCTTATGCTTGTCACTTTGTTCTTCATGAATTTATTTGTGTACAAGATTCCTTTGCATAGGAAGCATGTTAGACTTAAATGTGTTTTGGATTTGCCTCTTGATGCTCTCTTTTGCTTCCAATACTATTTCTTGCGAGTGCATCATTAAAACTGCTGAGCCCATCTTAATGGCTATAAAGAAAGAACTTCTTGGGAGATAACCCATGTGTTATTTTGCTACAGTACTTTGTTTTATATTTGTGTCTTGGAAGTTGTTTACTACTGTAGCAACCTCTCCTTATCTTAGTTTTGTGTTTTGTTGTGCCAAGTGAAGCCTCTAATCGAAGGTTGATACTAGATTTGGATTACTGCACAGAAACAGATTTCTTTGCTGTCACGAATCTGGGTCTAATTCTCTGTAGGTAACTCAGAAAATTATGCCAATTTACGTGAGTGATCCTCAGATACGTACGCAACTTTCATTAGTTTCGAGTTTTCTGATTTGAGCAACGGAAGTATTTTATTAAAATTCGTCTTTACTGGCTGTTCTATTTTGGCAGATTCTGTCTCTGTTTTTTGCATTGTCTCTTGTGGACTTTAAGCAAGGTTTTCTAGACGTGGAGAGCTGTAGCTAATGTTTTATTGAGTTCTTGCAATGTGCCACTACAGGACCAAGGTGGATTCAAATTTTTTGAGTACTAACCCCTCTAATGAAGTTTATGAAAAGTTTGGTGTGAAGGAAGTTTTCAAGGGTCAAGAGAGGAGGATGATATATGATCAAGAAGAGTGAAAAGTCTAAGCTTGGGGATGCCCCAGTGGTTCATACCTGCATATTTCAAGAAGACTCAAGCGTCTAAGCTTGGGGATGCCCAAGGCATCCCCTTCTTCATCAACTTATCGGGTTCCTCCCCGAAACTATATTTTTATTCGGTCACATCATATGTGCTTTACTTGGAGCGTCTCGTGTGCTTTTATTTTTGTTTATGTTTGAATAAATTCGGATCCTAGCAATCCTTGTGTGGGAGAGAGACACGCTCCGCTTTTTCATATGAACACTCGTGTTCTTCGTTTTACTTTTAATGTTCAATGATAAAAGTTGGAAGCTATTGCACTTATTTATATTTGGTTGAAACAGAAAATGCCTCATCATGTCTTGGATAATTTTACACTTGGCAATTGTTTTGAGCTCTCAAGTAGATCATGATTAAGTTTTTTTCATGTAGCCTAAGCCTATTAATGGAGAACTACTGTAGAGCTTGTTGAAATTGGTTTGCATAATTGGTCTCTCTTAAGGTCTAGATATTTTCTAGTAAAAGTGTTTGAGCAACAAGGAAGACAGTGTAGAGTATTATAATGCTTGCAATATGTTCTTATGTAAGTTTTGCTGTACCGGTTCATACTTGTGTTTGCTTCAAATAACCTTGCTAGCCTAAGCCTTGTACTGAGAGGAAATGCTTCTCGTGCATCCAAAACCTTGAGCCAACCACTATGCCATTTGTGTCCACCATACCTACCTACTATGCGGTATTTCCTGCCATTCCAAAGTAAATTGCTTGAGTGCTACCTTTAAACAATTCAAAATTTATTACCTCTGATTTGTGTCAATGTTTTATAGCTCATTAGGAAGTATGTGGTGTTTATCTTTCAATCTTGTTGGGCAACTTTCACCAATGGACTAGTGGCTTCATCCGCTTATCCAATAATTTTGCAAAAAGAGCCGGCAATGGGATTCCCGAGTCCCAAATTAATTAACAAAAATAGACACTCCTCCATGGTATGTGATTGTTGGACGGCACCCGAAGGATTCGGTTAGCCATGGCTTGTGTAAGCAAAGGATGGGAGGAGTGTCATCATAATGAAACTAAAATAAAAAGGCACTCCTTCATGGTATGAGATTGTTGGCAGGCACCCGAGGATTCGGTTAGCCATGGTTTGTGAAAGAAAGGTTGGAAGGAGTGCCACCCAAAAATAAAAATAATTCATGGGAGCCGCTCTTTGAAGTTTTGTCTAGCAAGGGGGTTAGAGTGCCCACTACCATTCGTTGACATCAACAAACACCTCTCAAAACTTTATTATGCTCTCTATATGTTTTCAAAACCAAAGCTCTAGCACAAATATAGCAATCAATGCTTTCCTCTTTGAAGGACCTTTCTTTTACTTTATGTTGAGTCAGTTTACCTATTTCCTTCCATCCTAGAAGCAAACACTTGTGTCAACTGTGCATTGATTCTTACATACTTGCATATTTGCATTCATCATATTACTTTGTGTTGACAATTATCCATGAGATATGCATGTTACAACTTGAAAGCAACCGCTGAAACTTATATCTTCCTTTGTGTTGCTTCGATGCCTTTACTTTGAACTTATTGCTTTATGAGCTAACTCTTGTGCAAGACTTTTGATACTTGTCTTGAAAGTACTCTTCATGAAAAGTTTTGCTATATGTTATCTATTTGTTAGCAACTATAGATCATTGCCTTGAGTCACTTCATTCATTTCATATGCTTTGTAATAGTATGATCAAGGTTATGTAAGTAGCATGTCACTACGAAATTATTCTTTTATCGTTTACTCGCTCGGGACGAGCGAGAACTAAGCTTGGGGATGCCGATACGTCTCCGACGTATCCATAATTTCTATCGTTCCATGCTTGTTTTATGACAATACTTACATGTTTTGCTTGCACTTTATGATGATTTCATGCATTTTCCGGAACTAACCTATTAACAAGATGCCACGGTGCCGGTTCTCGTTTTCTGCTGTTTTTGGTTCCGAGAAAGGCTGTTCGGGCAAAATTCTCGAATTCGACGAAACGAAGACCAAACCTCCTATTTTTCCCGGAAGCGTCCGGAACACCGAAGAAGAGTCGGAGAGGGGCCGGAGGGCCACCACACCATAGGGCGGCGCGGCCTGGCCCGGGCCCGCGCCGGCCCGTGGTGTGGCGCCCCGAGTGCCCCCTGCGCCGCCTCTTCGCCTATAAAACCCCTTTCGACCTAAAAACACCGTAACTCTTGACGAAACTCCAGTAAAGACTCCAGGGCGCCGCCGCCATCGCGAAACTCCAATTCGGGGGACAGAAGTCTCCGTCCCGGCACCCTGCCGGGACGGGGAAGTGCCCCGGAAGCCATCTCCATCAACGCCATCGCCTCCATCATGCTCCGTGAGTAGTTCCCCCATGGACTACGGGTTCTAGCCGTAGCTAGTTGGTATCATCTCTCCCATGTACTTCAATACAATGATCTCATGAGCTGCCTTACATGATTGAGATTCATCCGATGTAATCGGTGTTGTGTTTGTCGGGATCCGATGGATTGTTACGTTATGATTGTCTATCTACAAAGTTTATGAAGTTATTGTTGCTGCAATCTTGTTATGCTTAATGCTTGTCACTAGGGCCCGAGTGCCATGATCTTAGATTTGAGCTCTATACTTATTGCTTAGATTGTATCTACAAGTTGTATGCACATGTCACCGTCCGGAACCAAAGGCCCCGAAGTGACGAAATCGGGACAACCGGAGGGGATGGCGGTGATGTGAGGGACACATGTTTTCACGGAGTGTTAATGCTTTGCTCCGGTGCTCTATTAAAAGGAGTACCTTAATATCCGAGTAGTTTCCCTAGAGGCCCGATCGCCACCGGCTGGTAGGACAAAAGATGTTGTGCAAGTTTCTCATTGCGAGCACGTACGACTATAATTGGAAAACATGCCTACATGATTAATGATCTTGATATTCTGTCTTAATGCTATTTCAATCCTATCAATTGCCCGACCGTAATTTGTTCACCCAACACTTGTTATTGGAGAGTTGCCACTAGTGTAGATAGCTGGGAACCCCGGTCCATCTTTCATCATCATATACTCGTTCTACATGTCAATCTGTTTTCCGGTGCCATTGCTCTCATACTACTATTACTGCTGCTCGTGTTACTCGTTACTATTGCTCTCATATCACCGCTACTTTCACATCACCCCTGTTACTAGTGCTTTTCCAGGTGCAGCTGAATTGACAACTCAGTTGTTAAGGCTTATAAGTATTCTTTACCTCCCCTTGTGTCGAATCAATAAATTTGGGTTTTACTTCCCTCGAAGACTGTTGCGATCCCCTATACTTGTGGGTCATCAAGGTCAAGGGGCGTCACGAGGGGCCCACACAACAGGGCCGCGCGGCCAGGGCCTGGGCCGCGCCGCCCTGGCGTGTCGTCGCCTCGTGGCCCCACTTCGTTTCCTCTTCGGACTTCTGGAAGCTTCATGGAAAAATGGGACCCTGGGCGTTGATTTCGTCCAATTCCGAGAATATTTCCTTACTAGGATTTCTGAAACCAAAAACAGCAAAAAACAACAACTGGCTCTTCGGCATCTCGTCAATAGGTTAGTTCCAGAAAACGCATAATAATGACATATAATGTGTATAAAACATGTGAGTATCATCATAAAAGTAGCATGGAACATAAGAAATTATAGATACGTTTGAGACGTATCAGGTACTCACCACCGAGCAAAACCAGTGAAGATAAGACCTTCTGGAAGCAGATGAACTGGCGACGGCGTGGCTGTGCTCCTCTTTGCCTCCTCGGCCGGCCAGGAGCTCGTCGATGCCGCTGTTCTCCGATGCGCACGCGTTTTCCCCCTCGCCTCCAAGGCCGGCCAGGAAAAGACGCCGCCCGCCAGTTGCACGCTGCAACAGGTGGTGCACCGCCGCTTGTTTATTGAAAGAGGCGTCAACCCCCTTCTTCCCTCTCCCCTCCGACCACCAGAGAAGAAAAAGAAAGAAGCAGGACCCTACAACAGGCGAGATCCAGGCGGCCAGATCTCTTCCTCCGCCTCCACTACCGGGCATGGAGCCCCCTACCGGCAAACTGCCAAACCTAACCCTAATATCCACAAAGAGAAGCCCGGCGCCTCCCCTCCTCCTCCCTCGGCCGACATCACCGGCGAGGTCAGCTTCGGTTTGGCCCGGAAGGAGAGTTCTTCCCTCAGGTACTGTAGCGGGGTGAGAGGAGAGGAGGGGGAAATGAGCGGTTCACCTATTTTTGGATATGCTAATCTTACCAGCATAAAGGTTGTAGCATTTACATAGGACACATAAGTACCGCACTTGGACAACTAACATCATATTAGTGTGGAGGTTAACATTTGCGCCTAACGAACCGGGGGATGACATGAACACCCTTGATCAAAAGCTATCATCTTCAGGGACATCCCATGCCCCTAAAACATCAAGGGTTGAACCCCTTACCAAAAGCCACCACATTAGTTCATAGGTCCAGTAGTTCACCATGTTAAACTACTACATACCGACAAACATAGATAAATACTAGGAAGCAGTGGCGCGGCGGCACGCCGCGTCTGTACAGTTGAAACAAAGAGTTTAGACATGATTAGCTCATAATACTGATATTCAGATGGAAAAAAGCTCAGCGTCCACGTGAGGAGTAGAGTAGAGAGCCACATACCAAATCGAGATGGTTGAGCGATCTCCAATTTTTCCGATCTTGGCGCTTGGTTGTGCCGCCATCCAGCCATCGCTCTAGTGGTAGGAGCATAGGCTTTCATCGAGCTGTCATGAGATCGTTGCCGTATTTTGGTGCTTGGCAATGGGGTGTCGGCGTTGCCCAGAAACAGGGGAAGGCAGCGAATTGTCCGAGGAGGACATGTCAAGGATGTGTGACGAGGCGGCATGTTAGTGCGGGGAGGAAATTGGGATGACACGAAGATGTCTAGGCGGGGCCATACAATTTTTGGGATTTTCTTTACTTTTTTATGAGAATGATTGGATTGTCATGAGCTGCAAATGTGTGAAAATTTCCGTCTCGAGTGCATTTCACATGATTATTTGCTAAGCATACAGTTAGCGCTAGATTAGATACATCCTGGCAATTCATTTAGTGGAATCGATCTACTGGTGCTGGTTGTTCTGTGTATCATTCGAGTGTTCCTAGGAAAAATAATTGTTTAATAAAACTTCGGTGGTTCTAGCGTTGACGGAGGGAGTGTGTAGTTGTGTGTTTGGCGGATTTTGCATGCTCTGCTGATGGAGGAGCGAGAACGGCATTCTGCCTTCGCCTCACGCTAGTGTGTAATCGTCGGTAGGTGATCGAATCATCTATTTATAATTTTTATTGCTTTTGAGCCTTTTTTACTTCCGTTAATGATCATTTATAGATTGGGGAAATTTTCGGAAAAATAGAAAGAGAGTATTTACTTGTTTGAAATAATACAGCTTACTGGAGATGGGTCACCCAGACTTTCTTTTATCCTGGGTCCGCCTCTTTTGCCAGGTGGAAGACTGGTGCGGTCGGCGGATTACACGCGGAGCTTAATTTTCTATCGTTATTGGTAACTCTGTGATACATGCTGGTTCTCTAGCTGCCTTCTCTCTCTTGTCAATCGAGCACTGGTGCTCTATCTCTGTTGAATGCCACAGGAATGAGAGCAGCGAGGCAGCAAAATATGGACAGCAGTGGGTGTCGCCGTGTCGGAGGGGCTCCGACGCGCGTGGAGTATGCGTGGATGGCGCGGTCATCAAGGCTGCAGGAACGGCGGCGCTGAGGCGGAAGGAGTGCCGGTGGACGGATCCAGTGAGGAGAAATCGATGACCGGAGCAGCACCGATTGCGCAGACGCGGTCGTCTGCTACTCATTTCTGCATATGCAAGGTAAGAATACTTTGCAATTAGATGCGGATGAATTGGTAGGCTTCTTATATTTATCAATAAGATAGCCCGAGGACAGCTCTAATGCTGTCTTTCAGTAGCCATAGCATAGATCTGAACAGCTATGTGTTACAGTAAGCACATCTTCAAACTGAAATTATCTTGCAAGTAGACATTCAGGTCCTCGTTTTTGTGGTATTTTTCTGCAATATTTTTACTTATAGCTGTTAAAATAAGTATATATTATGGATTTATGGAGGAATTTGTAAGTAGAGCGTAGTCTTCATTCCAACCAGATATAACGATAGTATAATTTGTCGACGTTTAGATATACCAATAGCTGAGCTAGAGAAGTGTAATTTTGGGAGATGCGTAGCGCTGGTTGCCCTTCAATCTGTGTAGCTGCTCACCTGGACAAACTTAGATAAATAAAAATAGAAAATTTGGTGTGCATAGAAACAAAACATAGAGAGCACACAGATTGTTTTTCAGGTGTAAGATTAAAATCAGAATGGCCACTATTTTACAGAAATAGTAAAAAAACAACACATTTTGATTGAACATGTACTCAACAATTTACAATACGTTTCACAGAAACGAAACAGAGTTCCATCAAATGGAAGATACAACACCATGATACATCACCAGGAAGCTTGTCATTGGTACATAATTGATTGGAGCCTAGCTCTGAAATAAGTAAAAAATGTGCTCAACAACTGAATTTGTATTAGCGCATGTTGATATACAAAGGATTCAGCATTTGTAGTTGTAATCCATAGAAATTTGCACCAAATCCCTCAGACACAACAACAACATAGCACACCACACGGTGCAATTGTATTTCGTGATTGATATACCACGATCATCTGTACCGTCATTGGTCACTGGGTCATGTGATTCTACTAAGCCGAAAGGACCAAGTATGTACTCAATTACCGGCACTGAACTTAGGTTACAGGGCAAGCCTGTTATCTGAAGCGGAACCAGTTAAGTAACCACACACCCCACTGATCCATATTTAGGTGTCCATTGAATAAGCACCATCTCCCCCTTACTGATCCAATTTTCCATTGAAATAGTTAACATCTTATACAATGACATGAAAGGATAGTCCTTGTCAATATAGAGCAAGAATGCGCTAATTCAAACTCGGACATGCACATATGAGCAATGTATGGGTCTGGATCAGGTTGTAGAACTGGTGCAGAGGAATTTTTTCGAATAGCATCATTGTCAAGCAATGTTGGTGCAATATAGCACTCAGACGGGTGAACCACATTTGCCGAATACACGGTAGGTGCACTGGGATACCTATGCCTCTTTCATACAACATGCAGATACTATGCCTTCTGTACGATGACAATATATCTAATTAAAAAGAGATGGCCGGTACTGTTGCCTACAAACCAAAAGCCGCATCCACTTCAGTATCAGGAACCTTAATTGCAGTAGCATCTAGTATTCTTATTAGTTTAAAGAACAGAAAATGCATGTGTACCCAGATGGATCATCCATACACTTTGTCTCTTGATTAACATATTATAAGGCACAGTACGGCGATAGCACTTGCTGAGTGATAGTAGTTGTTCACATATGTAGAGGCAGGTTCTTCAGGGTAATGATCGCTCGCTGATTGGTCGTTAATGACGGCCCTTAGATGAACTGGTACATCAGCTGAAAAACCCCGATAGGGAGACCACTTGATACATAAATTCGTCCCTCCAAGATTCTTCACCTGCAATGCCTCTCGATGGTGAGGAAAAGGAAGAACAACGTTTTCATAGGTATACATGGATGGTTACTGGTACTGTGTGAAACTGGGAGAGTGGTTCTACCACATATACATAGTCAAGTCTTGCACATGGTCATGTATGCTGCTGACAATTGCTCATAGAAGTCTTCAATAAAAATATTGCCTATGGTTTAGGCGTTTAGTAGAAATAGATACCTCATTTTTGTTTTCCTTTTCGCACCAACCATCTTTAGTCCACCATAGATTCATACAAACTGTTTCAGGACGAATAGATTGTTCCTGGTTGAACATTCAGAAACACTTCTCTTGCATGTATATCAAATAGTACCACTGCATTTCGTGAGAGTGATGGTCAGTTTCCTACAGCCAGAAATAGGTACATGATGCATATAGTATCGATCCAAGCTGACCATGCATGCTAATAAACCCGCCGTAACCGCGATGGGGACCGCCGCAGCTCCCGGATCGCCTCGCAGAGCACTGACTCTTTCGTCAGTGTGGCTGACAGGGCCAGCAAGCGGAGTGACCTGCTTGATGCTCTTATCGGATGCTCCCCCAAGCTGCGTGCCAAAGCTCTCAAGCACCAAGTCGTCGACTCGATCCGCCGCCCCCTTGGCTCGACGACGGTCTCTGCCCTCCGCCGCGCCGCCGCCATCCCCTCGCCTGTGGTGCCCGCAGACGCTGATGTTTAGCCACCCCATGTACCAACAGCAGCACCCGTGCGCGCGCGCGCCCAACCCCTTCTCCCTTCTGTTTCCGTTGTTTTTTCTGTTTCGTCAGTCCTTGTGTAACCGCCCCCGCTCTCCCTCGTCCTCGTCTTCTTACCGTTTTTATAATCTCTCTGTAACTCCTGGTGCCCTCCCTTGTAATGGATCGTAATCCCCCGTTCAGAAACTTGTCGGTGTTGTCTTGGAACACGCAGGGGCTGGGTGATGAGGACAAGTGCGGCATCGTCCGCACTGCCGTCTCTGATGCCAACCCCACCATTGCATGCCTGCAAGAATCGAAACTCTCCTCCCTCTCCCCCGCCAAACTCCGCTCCTTCCTCCCTCCTCGCCTCTCCGCCTTCGCTGCCAAAGACGCCGACGGCTCCAGGGGTGGCATCGTCACCGCTTGGGACCCTTCCGCCTTTATCCTCTCCTCCAACTCCCACGGCGCCTTCCACCTCACCACCATCTCCATTACCCTCACCAACGTCTACGCCCCGTCCGACCACTCCCTCACTCCCGCTTTCGTCGATGAGATGCAGGTCCTTCTCCCCTCCATCTCCGGCCCGTGGCTGATTTGTGGTGATTTTAACCTCATTCGCTATCCCCATGAGAAGAACAACAACCGTTTTGACCGCCACCTCGCCGATTCTTTCAACGGCCTCGTCCGAGACCTTGCTCTCCACGAGTTGCCTCTGTCTGATCGTGGCTACACCTGGACTAACCGGCGCTCCCCTCCCACCCTTATGAGGCTAGACCGAGTTTTCTTCAACGATGCTTGGGACCTCTCCTTCCCTGACTCTTCCCTAGTCTCGCGTCCCCGCATAACATCCGACCACTTCCCCCTCCTCGCCTCCGCTTCCACCACCATCCCTGCCTCGCGCCAGTTCCGTTTTGAAAATGCCTGGCTCCTCCATCCAGACTTCCTTCACTCCACTCTCCCCGCCTGGTCGCTCGATCCACCTCGAAGGGATGCTGCTGGCACCATTGCTGCTCGCGTTAAACGGTACAGGTTTGCGGCTAAGGCCTGGAAAAAAGCCCACATTTTCATCCATACACGAGATAATGACTGCAAATTTATTATTGACCTGATGGATCTTCTCGAGGAGTTCCGCTGCCTTTCAGGTGAGGAAGTTGCGCTCCGATCCGACGCCAGAGCTGCTCTCGAGCTCTCGACCCGTTCCCAGGCGGCGTTCTGGAAGCAGCGTGGCAAGTTTCGCGCCGTCCGTGAGGGCGACGAGAACACACGCTTTTTCCACGCCATGGCCTCGCAGCGGCGCCGGCGGAACCTGGTGCGCTTCCTCGACGTCGACGGCACCTCCGTTGCCTCCCACCGTGGGAAGGCGGAGGCTCTGCATGGCTTCTACTCCGACCTTCTTGGCCGTGCTCTCCCCACCTCCTGGGCGTTCGACCTCGACGGCCTCTACTCCGGTGCCCCGCCCGTGGATGGGGCGCGCCTGGTCGCCCCGTTCTCTGACGCTGAAATCAGAGATGCTGTCGCCGCGCTCGATCGCTCCAGCGCCCCCGGCCCAGATGGCCTCGGGCCCAGCTTCTACCAAGCTGCCTGGGGCACGGTTGGCCCGGACGTGATGCGGCTGGTGCACGACTTCCACTCCGGCGCCGTCGATCTTGGGTGCATCAACCGTGCCCATGTCGTCCTCATCCCCAAGCGCGACGGCGTCCTTCCCCCAAGCGCCTTTCGGCCCATCTCGCTGCAGAACTGCGACGTCAAGATTATCTGCAAGGCCCTCACCTCGCGGCTGCAGGCCCAGATCGCTGATATCATCGACGCTGATCAGTCCGGTTTCATCGCCGGTCGCAGCATCTCCGAAAACTTCGTGTATGCTGCGGAGATGGTGCAATGCTGCTCGAAGCGGGGCGCGCCGGCGCTTGTGCTTAAACTCGACTTTGCAAAGGCGTTTGACTCCATCGACTGGGCCAGCCTCCGCAAGATTCTCCTGTCGCGCGGGTTCCCTTCATTGTGGTGCGACTGGATCGACACAATCCTCCACTCCTCCATGTCGGCGATCATGCTTAATGGCGTTCCCGGCCGTTGGATCAGGTGCAAGCGCAGGCTGCGGCAGGGGGACCCCCTGTCCCCCTACCTCTTCTTCCTGGTGGCTGACGTCCTCCAGATGCTGATCAAGCAAGACCCCGCGCTGCGCCACCCCCTCGTCGACGATCTCCCGCCGCTCGTCCTCCAATACGCGGACGACACACTTGTCATCCTCCATGCGGAGGACGGCGCTGCGGAACGGCTCAAGCGGCTCCTCGAGGACTTCGCCGCCGCCACGGGGCTCGTCATCAACTTCTCCAAGAGTACCTTGGTTCCCATGAACATCGACGCCGATCAGGCGCGCTGCGCCGCGGCGGCGCTGGGTTGCGTGGTTGAGGGTTTCCCCCAAACATACCTGGGGCTTCCCCTCTCCTGTGACAAGCTCACCCTCGAGGCCTTCGCTCCACTCATCGCCAATGCCGACAGATATCTGTCGGGCTGGAGATCCCTGCTCCTCTCCCCGGCCGGCCGTCTGGTCCTCGTCAACGCGGTGCTTGATGCGCTCCCCACCCATGCGATGGCGGCCATGCACTTGCCGCCCGCGGTGATCAAGGCCCTGGACGGCCTGCGGCGCGCTTTCCTTTGGGATGCCGGCGAGCATGTCAGCGGGGCAAAGTGCCTCGTCGCCTGGGACAAGGTCTGCCGCTCCAAGGAGGAAGGCGGGCTCGGGGTGCACGCCCTCGCCGTACAAAACTCGTGCCTCCTCGTCAAACAGCTCCACCGGCTCCATGTCCACTCCTCCACCCCCTGGGCTCGTTGGCGCTGGGACTTGATCGGTGATGGCTCCGTCGAGGTACGCAGGAGCTCGTCGCCGTCCGGCGATCACTGGAACAAGCTCCGCTCCCTGGTGCCGCTTTACCGCTCCATCTCCCGCGTGGTGATCGGCGACGGGCGCCGCACGTCCTTCTGGCACGACAGCTGGCTCCCCCGCGGGCCGTTGGCCGTGACGCTGCATGTGCTCTTCTCCCACGCCACCTGCCCCGAGGTGACGGTCGCCGCCGCTCTCCGCCGCGGCATCGTCAACATCCTTGTGCCGCGGCTGACCCCCGCCGGCGAGCGCGAGCTCGCCATTCTCGAGGACGAGATCTCCGCGTGCCCTCTGTCTGCCGCTGCTGACGCTCGGCACCTCGTCCTCTGCCGCGGGCCACAGAACAAGCTGAGTGCGGGCGAGCTCTACCGTCTCTGCCGGTTCGGCGGCGTCTCCTCGCCTCATGCGGATTTCATCTGGAGCTGCCGCGCCCCCTCCCGCGTGCGCTTCTTCGCCTGGCTCCTCGTGCAGTCCAGGATCCACACGCACGACGTGCTCCTCCGCAAAGGCATCGTCACTGTCGATGAGGCGGGCTGCCCCCTGTGCCCTGAGAAGCTCGAGACGGCCAGTCACATGGCCCTCCACTGCCCTGCCGTCGCTCCGTTCTGGGCTTCCGTCGGGGTCTCCTTCCCTCGCGATGCGCACGTCTGGGACCTCCACCTCCTCCCTGTTCCCGCGGCGATCGCTCCTGATACCGCCCCAGCATTTGTCCTCCTCTGCTGTTGGCATATCTGGAAACAGCGCAACGCTGCGGTTTTCCATGCCACACCACCGTCGACGCCGCTGCTCCTCAAAGTCTGCCGCGACGATGCTTCTCTCTGGCGTGGGCGCTTCCCCACTGATTCTAGAGCCGCCCTTGATGCCTGGCACGAATCCCTCCGTGGCCGGCCTATGTAACCCTTCCCCTACCCCCCGCTCTCTCTCCGCTGTCTCCCTGCTGTAAACTATCTGGGGTTTTAGCCCTTTTTTTCAATATATTCAGGTGGGGAACCTCTCCCCCCCGGTGAAAATTCGAAAAAAATGCATGCTAATAAACTATGCAGTAGTTAATATCTGCCCACCATCTAATAAGCTTAAGTTAATGCATAAAACAATTCAACATACGGTAAATAATGGATGGAGCTTCCTTTGAAAAAATAAAGACAGGAGATTTTGACTGATTAATATGAATATGATTAGTTTAAAGAATAATTACCTGCATCCATCCCCAGAAATAATGTTTAGATCGTATCTTGGCATGGCTTCTGCACCAAACACGGCTAATCTAATCTACCGGCAAGAAGTAGCCCCTGTCCAACATTAAACAGATATAAATTGAGAAGACAATGTCCAAATAAACTCCACAATAATACTTACTACGATCATCTAATTGCACTTCACAAAAATAAAACCACTTTGTGTATCTCTATCCAGAGAAAGGTGAACCATCCATCACAATGACCTTGCTCCAGAAGATTGTACATTTTATGGTAGATCTGCGCTATTATGAATGGTGATTTATCTGAACATTGCAAGCATGAGCCCGTCTCCTAATTAAGTAACCATTAATTTCTTAACTACCAACTCCAAGCAGCAACGGAATATCATTCGTTCTTCTACGGATTTTTTTTCTCTCTCGAGCGCAGATACAAAAGATAAGAGAACAGAAAGTATCATAACCATTACCCCTCCTAGTTTGTAGACAAAAACCGTGGATTGATTAGCACTCCCCGGTGACTACTTGTTGAGCCTTTCAGGACATCTTGTATAAAATTGTAAACCCTTCTAGATTCTACTCGAATATTTAGGAGATCCCCAGATTGGATCATCTTCTACTTTTCCATGTCAATAATTTTGTTAGTTGTTTGGCCTTTTTGTGGCGCTGGTGAGTACAACAAAGATATACTGGAAGTGGAACAACTTCATCCAACAATCACCAATTTAGAAGAAAGTATCAGTAAAGGGTGCAATGTCGGCTACCTGAATAATTGATTCACACAGGAGATGAAGTTGTCGGCAGGTTGTCCTTCATGAACCTGCTCCACAACACAACAACTTGGTCGTCGAACATGGTGTCGATGACCAAAACGAAGGAGATGTGACGGTTCCAGGTTGCTCGACAACCTCGACGAAGTTGCAGACGAAGCCCTCGAAGACGAGGATGAAACCCCCATGCTAGGGTTCCTGCCGCTGCCGCGGGCGGAAAAAATCACCGGCTTATCGAATCCACAAGTTGAAAGTAATTATAGTGGAGAAATTGGGGGCCGGAGTTGCAGACGAAGCCCTCGAAGACGAGGATGAAACCCCCATGCTAGGGTTCCTGCCGCTGCCGCGGGCGGAAAAAATCCCTCCAAGTCAGTCAGGGTTGGCCTTGCGGACACATGCGCCTTCCTTGCGGCCGCCCTGGAGCTCCCGGCTAGTGATGTGACCGCCATTGTGGGCACCCTCATTGCACATGGCCTCGAGAACACTAGGGAAGACAATTTGAGCATCCACACCAAATCGTTCTCGTTATCGGTCACTTGTTTGTCAAGTTCGTTGGTGGCCTAGAGTTCTTGCGCACGTTAAAGGGCCACCACGGAGGAGGTGGAGGAGCACTGGCCATTGAGAGCAACGATAAATAGGGTGAGCGAGTGGGGGTTTCAACAATAAGGGGAGTGGAATTGGGAGTTAAGGGGGAACATCCCGTCTCGTGCGGGTCCCAATGCATGAGGAGGAAGGGCACGAATCCAGGTCACACGGAACTGCCCGAATCATTCATGCCTTAGAGGCACCTTTTAAGTCGATGCACAAATTTCATGCGACCTAGCTATTTCCGGCCGGCTAGATGCGAGGAACGAGGCATGCCAAACTAGCCCACATTGAATCAAAATCAACCCGAGATGTTGACACGAATCATTCATACATGTCCGCAACACTCAGTTTTTCTTTTCGAAACACAGTACCGTAGAGGCTCACACATACATACATACACTCACCCCTATGAACTCACGCACGCACATCCTACCCCTTTAAGCATCTTCGAAAGACTGAATCTAAGAAACTGATCCGGTGGGTCTTGAGATTGAAGAAGTCACCTCGGACTTCTCGATGTTGACGACAACGCCTCCTTCCACTGAAGAATATTCTGCCTTTTAATAAGACGTCAAAGTGTCAAATCTGAAATTTGAACTTTGGTAGGTTGTGGTTAATTCTCGTCTGCAATGCTCAGTTGCATCGGCAAAACCAAAAGGCAGAACAGGCACACCACCAACTCTGGGTAATAGCTGCAATCTTCGTCTGTGTGATCTTTCCGTCCCAATATGCAGCTGCGACTTGGACAAACTCAAGGCTGTGCACCAAACCATACTAAATAATACTAGGAGCTCGGGGGATACCGCTAGTACCGTAACATTTTTAGAGCCGCTATAATGCTGTAACGTTGCAATAAATAGCGAGCTTAGTGCCGCTAATACCGAAATTAGCGCCATAGCGAGCAATACGTTATACCGCCGGTAAAACACCGAAATAGCGCACTATTTTTTCCATGGCCCCAGCGCATTAGCGCATTAGTGGCGCCCCACACCAGGCCTGCCACCAAACCCTTGCAGCAAAGCAGCTTCAAATTGGTTTGCTCGAATTTCTTGCACAAATCATACAAATTAACTGAATCTTTGCAGTAACAAGCTATATATAAAAAAGATGGTGTAAATCATATCTGGTGTATTTGTTGACAAATTATGTCATTGCAAAAGTTCCTTCTGCTGATCCACTCTTTCAAATCAGCAAACAACATGAACGAACTATGCGCTAACTTGCTACGATTTAACAGACCATGATTTCTGCAGCTTCACTTGTGGATTTTACCATAGCATTTGTGAATTTGACACCATCTTTTTTGTGTCTATTTTGTTTTGGAAACTTGCTACGATATAAAAGACCATGATTTCTGCAGTTTTTTGTTAAGATATTTTGGTCTCATAGCGAGAGCTAGATTTGAAGGATCAATAAAATCCTATGGTAATGGGTTGTATTCCCAACCAATGAATTTTCTTCTAGTCATAGGACTTCCTATGATAAAATCCATAAATGCCATTAAATTTCCATCATGTATCATTATTTCTCTTCACAAAGTACAAAATCATACAAATACAATATAATAATTTGTAGTTGGAATTCCATGATCCCACAATATGCAAAAGAAATTCCAATGTATTTATTTCAAGAGGATAATTCTGACAACACGCACACGGAAAATATATTGAAACCCCTTGGTAGGTAAAAACAAGCATGCTAGCACCACTAGATAATGTCTCCTTGGTATCTGTGGAGCTCTAGTGTTTGCATGGATAGCAACATTTACATGACCCAGTAAAAAATCCAGGTTTACAAAATCCACTTGGCCAACCCTCGTTCTGACAAGCAAATTTGCAAAGTGGGTCATACTGACATCCACCATGGTGCGAGGCACTTGGTTTTACACACCAGCCATCTAGACACCCGTTTGGCTCACCTTTTTTTGACAATTCATACACCAATATAATGAAATGAAATGAATACATGTGAGAGAAAAAATCTGAAAACCGAACAATAACAATTTTACTGATGATAAAGCAATTATTAAGCTAATGGATGTTTCATTTACCTGCAGCCACCACTAGCAGCAACGCCATGATGATGTGCAAGTACAGCTTTCGTAGTGAGTCCATTCTTACAATATAAGTCAAAACTGTATTGGGAGAATGATGGCACCTTACTCTTATATACACATAGAAGGAACAAAATCCACTTTGTAGACGGAAATTTGGTTTTGATACTATAATAAATAGGTAATGGGCTAATTTTAGTGCTACAAGGCAACCCCTATATATCTTTACTATTGAATGCGAATATCTTTAGGATATGAGAGTAATATTGTTAGAAACGGTAATTAAGGAATCCATTTAATTGGGCATTTGGTCCTTAAATTTGGGGTTGCATGACGTTTTTTCAGATCTTGCATTTTTATACTGTCAAATATGGTGAGATCTGGTACATATCGGAAGGTTTTAATGTTTCCGTTTAAAGCGTATCAAATCTGATTTGATAATAAAGATTAATTATTGCTCTAAAAATATACTCTCATATCCTGATCCATAGAAATGATTTTATTCCGATCGTTGTGGCACTAAAAAAGGAATGATGCTCCCTCCGCTTAATTAACACTCTAAAACAGACATGTCATGAGAGTAGTTATTGTTGTCGTGCATACTACGGGAAAACGTCAAGGTACCGACGATCAGAATCTGTGCCGATGACTTTTTATCGGGGCCATTGGCACACGGTTCAAACAGGGCAGGCCACGAAGCAAGCCATTGGCATAGGAAGGCATAGGGCAACCTGTACCGATGGGGCCCGTTTGCATAGTAAAAAGGTTGTCGGCACAAGCCCGGCTTGGCTATCTGCACAGGAAAGTCGTCGGCACAGGAAGGCCGTCGGCACATGGGTTTCCGCTGTGACGGAGAGGCAATGGCGTAACGGCTTTAGGACTATGCCAACGGCTCTATTTTTTTCTTTTTTTCCCTCTCTAGTCCTATGCCGACAGCTGGCCGCTCCACGCACCTCCCGGGAATCGCCTTTTCAGTTATAAAAATTTATATAAGAAAATGTTAAAAATTTCAAAAAATAAAATCTTTTGAGTTGGCCATGTATTATGTATTCTAGTTGTTAGGAAAGTTAACAAAACATGAATTTTGATATATTATGCAAAATGGCGCCATGTTGCATATGACCTCCCATGAAAATACTTTTATATTAAAATATATCTACAATTTTTTTTACATCCGATTCAACGGCCTATGAACGTGTAGCGATTTTTTAGATTTCTTAAAATCGTAAATATGACTTTTTCACCTTTTATATTTTGGTGAAAAAATACATATGAATACAAATTTATTTTATTGTGTCAACATTTATTATTAAAACACAATAATATGTTATTTAGTTAAATAACTGTTTGGAATTCAAATAATAAAAAGTGTAATGTCATGGCCCAAGGGTTAATAGAATTGATAGTGTATTATTATCAACAACGAATAACTCATATGCTGGAAGGAATGAAGAAGCTAAGCGTGCTGAAATGGAAGCAATTTGAGTATGCCAGTATGGGTGACCAAGTGAGAAGTTTAACTATTAATAAGTAATTTGACCTAATATTAAGCATGCTTAGAGATTAAACCATCAAACAATTAAAAAATTACCTTAAAAATTGAATAGTTTTCTAAATGTTGCACCTCTGTCGAGGGCAGGACCTTCTTGGGATAACGGCCGTTAGTCCTCCACCGGGCCCACCTGAGAGCTATACCGACGGTAGTGGCTATGTCGGCGGCCAAATAAGCTATACCGAGAGAGTATTATGCCAATGCCCTTATGCCGACGATGGTCGTCGGCACAGCTTATGCAAACGGCCAAAATGGCATGTGCCAACAGTTTCTGTCCGTCGACGCCTTGACTGGTTCCTATAGTGCCATGCTAAGGGTGTGTTTGTTCCGGCTGCCAGCAAACAACACTTTTGGGGCCACCTCCATGCAATTGGGTGGACTCAGATTTTCCCATTGCATCCTAGATTTTTTTTTCAGTTTTTGTTATTTGGTAGGTCGGGTCGGGCCAGCTAGGCACTGCCTACCTCATGCGAAAGAGGGCTCTCTGCCCCGCCCTGTTCAGAAGCTCAAATCGAGTTTCTCAGCTCGATTGAGCTGAGTCCATCCAGAAAAAACCCCGCGTGAGCGAGGCAGCCCGGGTCTCAGCCCTGGACGCCTAGAGACCTCATCCCCCCGGGTCTTAGCCCTGAACGCCTAGAGACCTCATTCCCCCCGGCACCTCTCTCTCTCGAGAGAGAGCGCCTAAAGTTTCTCTCGACGTCGGTCGACCAAGCGCCACCGCCA
>NC_061512.1:73817384-73911421 GCF_022539505.1 Lolium rigidum | reverse complement strand
GTCCGCTCGCCAACCGGCACCGATCCGTGCTCAGGACGGGCAACCAGTGCCCAAGAATTTTGAGCGGAGGGTGCATGTGTCGGGTGAGCTGATGCTAGTTAAAATATTGTACGATGCTGCACCCGGTCCTATGCGATCTCTGGTGGACGGTGTTCGGCATATGGAGGAGCGGCGTCTCAGGGAGAAAGATACTGGATACCCGGTGTATGTGGCCAAGGTGCCCTCAGGCCATGGCTTTGTCGATAGCACCTTCGTGGAGAAGATCTTCCTGCGGTATGGTGACATCCTCGCCATGTTGAACAGTTATTCGCTGCACTACACCTTCATTTGCCTATACTCGACCAGTAAGGCGATGCGGATCATTAGAGACAAGACCCCGGGGCATCGCGATAGCCAACCCCTTCTACATGTGTGCCGTCAACTTGGCCATCGCCGGGGACCGGAAAGTCGCGACTGAATACCTCAAAGGCTTCTTTCTAGCGAACTAGAAGAAGTATAACATCCTCCTGCCTGTATTTCCTGAGTAAGTCATCCCCTCACCGGTCTTAACACGTGATTTTTTTAGATTTCAATCGTCCTGTTCTTAAACATTATGTGTTCTACGCAAGGTTTAAAATAGCATGCTAAATGAAATAGCGGCAGCCTCCTTTAAACGTTGTGGACGCTATATCGTGCTAATAGCGTGGTATATTTCAAATAGCGTTTTCAAAATAATACTAAATACGGCCTAAAAATAAATAATTTTACTAGAACGAATGGATATATAGTCCAAAACTGACTGAATCATACATACATAACCACACATAAAAATATATCACAAATATTTTAGATGGATAACATCAGCATGTCACAGAGCAACAACATAGTATAAATTATTTATTAAAATTTATTAGCATTAACGATATTATCTTCTGATTTAGAAGTGAAACCAACAGATTGCACTTCATCACCACAAAAAAGTGAAAGCAACTTGCCCGAAAAAATAGCGCTAACTCTATGAAGTTTTAGCGCGATATAACATGCTATTCGCAAATAGCGCCACAACGAGCAAAATTACTAAAATTTAGCATGGACCCTCTAGATATGCTATAGTACGCTATTAGAGGAGAAATAGCGTGCTATTTTAAACCTTGGTTCTACGCAGAGACAATACATGCACACTCATCTCCATAACCCCGAAAAATTCCATGGCCACATACTTTGATGCGGACAATAAGTCAAGTACGGACTACACGAATGTCAAAGCTGTACTTGATGATGCTCTCAATGGCTACGTCAAAGCTAAAGGTCTTATGGAGAGGCCAAATCCTAGGTACGGGAAGCACGTGTTCGAGCACATAGCAAAGTTTCCCTGCGTAAAGAAGCCGTCTTCCAGTAAGAAGGATGCCTACTACGGTCTCCATCACATGGAGGCGTTCATACGGGACCAGCAGCAGCTTATGCTACCTGACCATCTCAGAGACTGGGCCACACGCTTGTCGCGGATCCAGGAAGACGGCCTCAACCAATATTTCTTTCGCATCTAAGTAGAGTTTTGTGAAATCATCTTTCAAGATGTCATTAGAAGCTCGGGGGAGTTCTACGCCGGCTATCAGCCGTCAAACAGTGACATAGACACAATGCTCCAAATGCAGGGTGACAACTACCGTTCATGGATATGCTTGAAGAAAGGTGGCGGTTTTATCCACGCTCCATCGTCCCTTTGGCCGAGTAGAAATTCTTGATATGCTAGCCTAGTTATGTAGTTGTGAACTATCGACGAGATTGTGTTGTAATAAATTTTATCCAGTACTTTACTTGCATGTATGTTTAATTAGTTTCGACAGTCGTTGAACTTATATGTAATCGGTGCTATTAATTACCAGTTCGGCTATGTTTGTGGACTTATATATATGGCTCTCTAGTTCGACAGTCATTTTCCGCATTTGATTTGGTTGTTAATTTTATTTGCACATGCGGATGATTAGAATGTCCGGTCACTACACTTTGGGGCCGACGCAAGCGAGCCTGGTGTGGTGGCACAAATATCAATGTCTTGTTCATCCTACCGTCCTCGCTTACTCCGTCCCTGAATGTGAATATTTATTTCGACCAACAAAATATGAGGCATGCTATCTAGTTGGTATTCTTCGTTTATTTTAGTATTTCTTCGAGAGAGTGCCGATGATTAGAATGTTCGGCCACTACACTTGGGGGAGGCGCCAGTGAACCTGGTGCGATGACACAAATATCAATCTCTTGTGCATCCTACTTGGTTTCGCTGATGCCTTCCCTAAATGTTAATATTTGTTTCGACCAAGAATGTATGTGGCACTTGTCATTCCATTTGCTTCGATATTTCATAATGCCGATGATTAATTAGAATGTTTGGTCACTACACTTGGGGGAAGGGCAAGTGAACCTTGTGCGATGACACAAATATCAATCTCTTGTGCATCCTACTTGGCTTCACTAACCCCTTCCCTGAATGTTAATATTTGTTTCGACCAACAATGTATGAGGCCATTATCATTCCATTTTCTTTGGTATTTCAGAATGTCGATGATTAGAATGTTTGGTCACCTGTACACTGGGGTGGCGCAAGCGAGCCTGGTGTGATGGCACAAATATAAATCTCTTGGGCATCCTACCTGGTCTCGCTTACGCCACCCCGGAATGTTAATATTTGTTTTGGCCAACCAATGTATGAGGCATTTATTTATTATATCATAGTTGGCTCTTATTTGTGTTGGCCTTTTTCGTTCATTTTGTGTTCTTTTTGTGTTGGCACTTGTCATTCCATTTGCTTTGATATTTCAAAATGCCGATGATTAGAATGTTCAGTGACTACACTTGGGGGCGGCGCAAGTGAGCCTGGTGCGATGACACAAATATCAATCTCTTGTGCATCCTACTTGGTCTCACTTACTCCGCCCCTGAATGTTAATATTTGTTCCGACCAACAATGTATGAGGCATGCCATTTAAATCATACTGCTTGGATCGTATTTGAGTTTGCTCTTATTCGTTGCAAAGATCTATGAGTGTGCACTAATGTTTCATTGGCTTGTGCATATATGCAGAGATGACGTAGTATGTCGTGTACAAGGGCAAGGTTCCCGGAGTCTACAACGACTGGGAGGAGTGTCGGAGACAGGCTCACCGTTTTAGTGGTAACAACTACAAAGGATACACCACTAGAGCGGAGGCCAAAGACAGATACGCACGCTATCTGGTGGGAGAGAGGAGGGAGCGGAGGAGGAACCGGATGAAGACCACTTTCATCGGGATGGTGCTAGTAGTGACTCTAGCTCTCTTTTATGTGATGGTAGTTTAGATGATCGACCTTGTAACCTAGCTCATGACCTTAATTGTAACCCCGTAACTTGTCTAACATTTGAAATCTTGTGAATCATGGAGGCTAATGTGAAGAACTATCTATTGATATACTGTGTTGTTGTCTATATGCGTTATATATCCTGTATTGTGTTGTTATACTGTGCTATATTACAAACTGTATAAATACCAGAAATACAAATAAATTTTTTAATTTCGAAATACTAGCAGTGGCGCACCAAGGTTTCATCAGTGGCGCACCACCACTAAAGAGTAGTGGCGCACTACCTCTGTTGGACAAGACGACGCTTAGGCATCGCTTAAGCATGCTTAGGCACTAAGCGATGGACAAACGCCTCGCTTAGGGTATAAGTGAAAATCTAGGCAGTGTAACCAAGAAATTATTTTCCACAATAAAAAATCATGCAGAACTTCATGATCGAGTTAGATGGGCATTATTTTCAAGGTATTTATTAGAAATTAACACATTTACATGTTCTAAATTAATGTTTATTCACATATAATAACCCATATACACACTTGTTGGTATAAACTATGCCCGCCTAGGCTCCGCCTAGGCCGCTTAACATCGCCTAGGCACTAGGCGAATGTCAATCGCCTCGCTTACACCTAGCGCTTTTTCCAATCTTGCGCACTACTATGTACATTAGTGGCGCACTGCTGTGTGGTGCCCTTTGGAACTAGCAGTGGCGCACCACTGTAGTCAGCAATGGCGCACGTCTTCGAGCCAGCAGTGGCACACCCTCACACGCAAGAATGGCGCACCCCTTCACGGGAATAATGGTGCACCTCAAAAGTCATCAGTGGCGCACCAACCATAGACAGTAGTGACGCACTGCTTCGGAACAACATTGGCGCACTCCTTAGGAACAACAGTGGCGCACCACATGGGTTAACAATGGCGCACCAGGAAGTGCGCCATTGGTACTTCGGGTAGCAATGACACACCACTAGTGCGCCACTACTAATTGTTAACAGTGGCGTGATAATAGTGGCGCACTAGCGGTGCGCCACTGATGGCAAAAAGTGGTGCGCCACAGATTGCCCTTTTCCTAGTAGTGGTCTAGCCCGGCGGCCTCTCTTTTGGCACCCGCGGCTTCCTCGCCTTCGGCGCGCCATCAGCGGCAAGCTTCTTCGGTGGCATGGTGGTGGAAGGGAAGAGAAGGAGCTGCAACTGTGGGGGAGAATGGCGGTAGCCCCTCCGAAATTCGACGGGAAAAATGGTTCTATGCGGCGCATTTTGGAGGGAAAACGAAATAAAGGAAGGGAACTACCCGTTCTGTTGCCGACAACGCGGGCCCACTCAACGTTTCGTGCGTTTTTGTTTCGTTCGGAGTCCCCGACCGGGCCTCGGGAAGCCGGGGATGGCCTGGGCTCTCCGGATGGATTAAAGGCCAAATCCGGGAGAAAACGAGGAGCCGGGGGCGCGGCTAGACCGAATATCGCCATCCGGATGTAAAAAATGGCTGTCGGGGCCTCGTCGGGGAGACGGCTGTAGATGCTCTAATGCTCAGGCTGCAACCTCTACCTGGAGCCATGATGAGGAGCTGAAGGAAATGGAGGAAGAGGAAAGCTTGGTGCTGTTAAGTGGTGTGGTTGGCTTCCCCCGACTATTTCTATTACATATGTCATCATTTGTAAGATTAGATCAAAGTAGGGTTTACTCAGATAATCCCCGAGCCCCATAGGTCACATATATTTATAGATCAATTATAGTCGGTTATAGGGAAGGATCGGGGGAGAGAGGAGTCCGGACCTAGTCCGTTACAGAAGTCCTATTCTATCTCTAACACCCTCCCTTAATCACAACTTGGCTAAGTTGAGATTACGCTTGAATACTTCAAAAGCTGGATATGGAAGTGGCTTTGTGAAACCATCAACAACTTGATCTTGAGACGGAATGAATCGAATCTCAAGTTGTCTTCTCAACACTCGTTCTCTGACGAAGTGAAAATCTATCTCAATGTGCTTTGCCCTTGCATGAAACACTGGATTAGCTGACAGATAGGTTGCTCCCAAATTATCACACTATAGACACAATGTTTGAGTCTGTCTTACTTTTAATTCTTTAAGTAATGACTGTACCCACATGACTTCAGCTGTAGCATTTGCAAGAGACTTGTACTCAGCCTCGATCGGATCTTGACACGATGGCTTGCTTCTTAGCACTCCAGGAGATCAAATTTGGTCCAAAGAAAACAGCAACCCCTCCTTTTGATCGACGATCATCAACACAACCAGCCCAATCGGCATCTGAAAAAGCACTGACTTGTGTAGAGGAGGAACGTCTGAAAGTTAGACCAACAGTAATTGTACCTTTAACATACCGCAAGATCTGTTTGGCAGCAGTCCAATGATCTGTGCTGGGAGCTGCAGATACTGACATACTTTGTTAACCGCATAGGAGATATTAGGTCTCGTGAGAGTAAGATACTGAAGCGCACCAACCATACTTCTATAGCGAGTGCTATCCTCTGGTCCCAACAAGACTCCCTCCGTTGCTGAAATCTTCTCTGTCGAGGAGAGAGGTGTAGGCATGGTAGTGCAAGCAGACATATTTGCTCGAACAAGAATATCATGAGCATACTTAGCCTGATTTAAAACCAAACCATGAGACGCATGAGTCACCTCAATTCCCAAGAAATAATGCAAATCACCCAAATCCTTGAGAGCAAACTCCTGTCGCAGATCTCGAAGAAGGGCATCAATGGTAGCTTGAGACGAGTTGGCCACTATAATATCATCAACATAGATGAGCATGTAGATGGTGACAGTGGATTTATGATAGATAAAAAGAGATGTATCGGACTTAGAAGCAACAAACCCAAAGGCAAGCAACTGAGAGCTAAGGCGAGAGTACTATGCATGAGGTGCATGTTTGAGTCCATAAAGAGCCTTGTCAAGTTTGCAAATGAAGTCAGGCCGCTGACTATCCTCATACCCTGGTGGCTGTCTCATGTAGACCTCCTCTTCCAGAACACCATGAAGAAACGCGTTCTTGACATCCAACTGTCGCAAGCTCCAACCCCTGGAAACAGCAATAGCTAGGACAAGGCGAACAGTTGCAATCTTTACAACGGGACTGAAGGTATCCTTGTAGTCAAGACCATATCGTTGTTTGAAGCCTTTAGCTACTAAGCGAGCTTTATATCTGTCAACGGAACCATTTGACTTGCGCTTGACCTTATAAACCCAGTGACAATCAATCACATTTTTACCGCGATGTGGTGGAACAAGCCTCCATGTTTTATTTTTGGTGAGAGCTTCAAACTCTTCATCCATGGCCCCTTTCCAATGACGATCAACAAGAGCAGACTGCAAGTTGGTAGGTTCATCAGCAGCAACCGAAAGAAACCATCGAACTGTGCCATCAGAATATTTGCGAGGCTGCACAATTCCGCGAGAGGACCGAGTAACTGGTCGAGACGATACTGCCACAGGCTGCTGCACAGGCGGAGAGGGCGCAGACGATCCGGAGGGGGAAGAGCTGTCGCTGCCCGAGGGCGCAGATACGCTGGGCGCTGACACGGAGGGAGACGAAGGCGCAGACGATCATGTGGCCGTCGATGTGGCCACACAGGAGGCGCTGGGAGCTGTGGGCGCGGGATCAGCTGCAGAAGATCCGGGCCGCCAAGTGGTGTATAGCCTAAGAAAACACATTGAGTGGAACGAAAGGCTAATTTGCGTTTGTTGTATGGGCGTAGGTTAGGCCAACACGCACACCCAAAAACACGAAGGGAGGCATAGTCTGGGGAGGTACCAAGGATACGATGAACTGGAGTATCATTGTTGATGACACGGCTAGGAAGCATGTTTATGAGGTATGTGGCAGTAAGAAAAGCTTCATCCCGGAATTTGAGTGGCATGGATGCATTGGCAAGGAGAGCGAGACCGACTTCAACTATGTGACGATGTTTACGCTCTGCAGAGCCGTTTTGCTGATGAGCATGTGGACATGACATATGATGAGCAATCCCTCGAGCTTGAAGAGAATTAAGTGCCAAATATTCTCCTCCTCTATCTGATTGGACAGCAAGGATTTTTCTACCAAATTGTCTTTCAACCAGACTTTGGAAATTTTTAAGGGCAGCAAGAGCATCTAATTTCTTTTTAAGCAAATATAACCATGTGAACTTGCTATAATCATCGATAAAACTCACATAATACTCATGTTTACTAACAGATGCAGGAGCAAGACCCCATAAATCAGAAAAGACTAATTGCAAGGGTACTGTAGATACACTGGAGGAGATAGGATATGGGAGTTGATGACTCTTGGCACGTTGACATGAGTCACAAACCGACTCAAAACTAGAGTTTCTAACATAGGGTAACTTATTCTTGCTAATAATTTGCCTAACAACTGCTATGGAGGGATGACCCAAACGATTATGCCACAATATATTAGAGGGCTTGGTGGCGGCAAAGGCATGCTTCGGATTGTAGGTGGACATCATGGATGATATGTGTGGGTAGAGGCCGCCAACACATCTCCCTCTATGGATTATTCGCCCCGTGACCTGATCCTTAATTAAAAAGAAAAAGGGGTGAAATTCAATATAAACATGGTTGTCAAGAGTGAACCTATGAACGGAGAGAAGGTTTTTGGATGCAGTGGGGACATGTAATATGTTGCGGAGATGGAAATTTTGAGTAGGGCTACGAACTATGGAATGACCAATGTGGGAAATAATCATACCTTGCCTATTGGCCGTATTAACTCTGTCGTTGCCCTGATATGCGTCACGGACTGTCAGGTTATTGAGTTCGCCCGTGATATGATGAGTAGCCCCGGTATCAGAGTACCAATTGGTGTCAACACCATAGGCAGCATGGTTGGCATCCTTGTCACCATAAGAGTCATCGTCATCATCTTCAAAGCGCCAGGTAATCGACGGGGAGCGGCGATCAGTTTCGTCGGCGGAAGAGCCGGCCTGATACCATGTAAGATTAGATCAAAGTAGGGTTTACTCGGATAATCCCCGAGCCCCATAGGTCACATATGTTTACAGATCAATTATAGTCGGTTACAGGGAAGGATCGGGGGAAGAGAGGAGTCCGGACCTAGTCCGTTACAGAAGTCCTATTCTATCTCTAACATCATTAAGGTATGGGCGTTTTCTTTCACTGATCTGGGAGGAAAATTTGTAAAATCCTATGAAATGCTATTGTACTGTTAAGGCGGGGAACCAAGTTCATTCAAATTAGATAACACGTGTAGCTTTCCTTTTTTCACCATTGGTTAAACAAAGAGAGAACTAAGAGTTTTTTACCCAGGTTAAGTAAGAGTTTCTGTTCTATACTTTGTGGTTAAATACTTTTTTGTCAGTCTCTTACTTCAGAGTACTTGAAATAGAAAATCTGCACGTAAATAAATTGCAAATTGTTTATTTAACGGAATTTTATTAAACACAATCAAAAATAGCACCAAAGTTATAAAAAAACAAATACAAATATCTTGATTGTATCATGTTTCTTTCCCCCACGGGCAGAAGGGTTGGTCTGCTCCACTACGGAAGATATTCTATCCTGTACTATTGAGTTCTTATCTGTGTGTTATTACAAAGTGCTCCTTACTAAGGATAACCTTGCTAAAAGAAAGTGGAATGGGTGTCAAAAATGTTGTTTTTGTGTGATTCAACTGAAACCGTTAACCATTTGTTTATCACTTGCCCATTTGCAAAGATTATTTGGCGTATGGCTTATTTTACTTACAATATTCCTCCACCAGCTAATGTTACTAATACGTTGGTAAATGGCTTAACAGGGTACGTAAGGAGGATAAACACAAAATTTGTATGGGTGTATCTGCTTTATGCTGGTCCATTTGGAGGACGAGGAATGATATCATCTTTAATAAACAAAATGGGACTAATTTTTTGCAGGTTATCCGACGCGCTGCTCATTGGATTCAACAATGGGTTTTGCTTCTCCCTATGGAACAGCGGGAGGATATGGTTACTGGATGTAACCGGATGCTAGTGGTTGCTCAGGACTTCTTTTTCCGGGCTACTGGATGGCGACACATTAATAGATTAGGAAATGGATAGACTGTCTTTATGCTGCATCTTTCTGTGGTTGATTCATGTATCGACCTTAGCCTCACCATGAGTGTAATCCGTATCTTATTGTAAACTACTTTCGTACGTTTGGTTTAATAAAAATAGCCGTGTGCATCTATTGATGCAGAGGCTGGGGCGATGCTCCCATATCTAAAAAAAAAATTACACTTCACTAAATAGGTAACTTTTAGTTGGAATTAATAATCCATGGTTTACATTCGAATTAAATTTGTAGAGATAGTTCGAGATCTCAAGATTGAAGGCATAGACGGATTTATTGTCATATGATTTCCAATATTCCCCTCCATCATCAATGTTACATAAGCACAACCTTTTTATTTCAAGCATTCATGTCAATGCATCTGGTATTTCAAAATGCACGCTGACTGTAAGAAAAATCATTTAGTTTCTGTAGGTTCATTTGGTATTATAGATTATATTTTCACACTATGTGCATTTGATATTATAGATTTTGATATTTTTCACTAAAATTTTGGTCAAACTTGATAATATTTGATTTTTTAAAAAGCAGTTTGTGTATCATAGTATTTGTATTGATCTGGATAATATACTAGGGGTACGATTTCTTTGTGGTTTTTCATTATACTGGATGAGGAGCCAATGAGGGATTTCCCATGCACAGAATATGCGAAAATAAACGAGTTGCTGGCTCTGTATGGTGAGCCATCTGACTCTTGCAATGCATAAGAAGTGCACCATATATGATTAAACGAGATCATCTGAACAAGTCCTTATTGCAGCAAAATGTAGGTATGCTTAGAACCGTCTCTCTGTAAATATAACTACTGAATAATTAATTTTAGCCGTGGTATCACTCATAGAAGCACTGAAGCTCCAAAGGTATAGTACTATTCAGCTTAACTTCCTATTTAGACTAAATAATGCTATCTTCATGAATCTTCTACCAAGTGAATAATACACCCCTATCAACCTTTTATTATTATATGGTTTCCGATTTATATAATGAATTCTTTGGTTACTATGGTTACCAATCTGATCACATCTTTGCAGGGGAAGGCCTATATATCTTCGTTTGTCCATTCATGTGTAATTATGTGTCCCAGAAAGATAAGTGTGTAGAAAGCCTCCGCGCAGAATAAGTTTTATTCAGCAATATGACTTGTGATTGTTCATTGCATAAGCACATAATCAACTCTTACATTCATGTGTCGATATGTGGATGAATCCGTAATATGTCGTCTCTTTGCTAATGAAATTGCAAGCAGATTACTTGATTTTGTTAGAGTTGAAAGATTCTTCAATAGTTTGCAGTAGATCATTGCCTTCATTGCTACATCTATTTTGTGCCATGTTAATGTTTCATCTTTTAGAAGATTTTTTTGTCTTGTCAGGAAATTGGTACAATCACCACGAGTTGGCTTGACAAAATGATGCCTCTATCGCTATTGTTTTGTGGGGGGGGCATAACCGGGTCACATGGTTGTTCTTCTGACACACATATTGAAAGCAATAAGTTTCCCCATTGTCACATTCGCATACATGCTTTGGTTGCACAACATGTTCTTGTCATATGGAACTAAGCTCATATTTACTTCTTATGGAACAAAATGTATCTATACATGATCTGTCATAATTTTTTGTAGATGCGCTCCATTAGCAAGAGCAGCTTCTGTTTTACTACCATAACATGTTTCGAAATTTAAGAAATATATGCTCTTATTCATATGCCAGATGAAAGGAAGAAAGAAATACCAGGCAAGGTGCATTTGCTCTTTATTTTGTCCTCATGTGTCAGTACTGATAGGAACAAGATCTAAGGTATAGGTATGTAGGTGGATCCGTGGATGTTAGAATAAGCTCCTCCTGATAATATCTCTATCTCTGTTGGACACAAGACATTTTTTACCACATGTGTTGCAGACGGAGGCATCACCGCATCAGGGATGCTAAGAAATTATTGTGGTTTGTCAAGACGACTTGTCCTATTCACAGGGATATTTATACAAAGGGATATTTTGTTTTGAAATTCATAATAATACCATGTGTCATTTTTTCTAATAAATATTTTACCTCTATCTACATGGATTGGAGAATCGTATTAATTACAATATTAAGTCAATATTTTTTAGAACAATGTGTTTATTTGGTTTGTCATGTTTTAGTAGTTTTAGGACCAAACCATAGGAAAATAGTGTTCAAATAAGCCCTCTTGGTGATATTACTTTTGGAAACAGAACATTTTTTTGATGAGTTCACATTTGTTGTCAAGGTGTCACAAAGTCGGAACTAGCAAACCATATAGTATGTCAAATGATTTTTTTGGATATAGTAATTAGTTATACAAAGAATACATATTAGCGGCTCAAAAATAGTATTATAAATGTCATAGGCTGTTTGGGCTACCTAAGAGTTTTGAACCCTCAACTTTGGTCTGATTGCATCCCCATTACGGATGTAAGGCTTTGCAAGGTTAGGGGTTCTCAAGGTGAGGAGGAAACAGGAGGAGCTATGTGTACCTTACATCTTGAACACTGGTAGTGCTGATGGTTTGTGCGTGGACAAACATGGACTATGTGTGCATCACCATTGAGTTTAATTTTACAATGGCAATTGGTGCCGATGCTACCACCACACTTACGTGGGTGGCAGGGGGGCAGGGCTGACATCACCATGGCAAGACTCACCGTTGGTACGGGCATCACACATAAATTTAGAGATTAAAAGACTCACTCTGGCTATGAGCATCATGGAGCAATAGGCTTGAGGGTTCTCGGGAGGAGAAATATGGGGCCAGCACATGAGAGCAAAATTAGGCATTATTTAGGCATTATTATGTGCACGCACGTGCACACTTACTAGTGCACACAAAAACGCCTCTGTTTTTTCCATTAAAAGAGGAGACTATAGGTAAAGTAAGGTTTATTGATGAATAAGCCACTGATAAAAGATAAATAGGTAAAGGTCTAGCTCAACCCAGAGCAGATGATATCCTACTGCAAGGGTGGTCTTAAGAATCTAAAAGAGGTTCAACCGCTATTGCTCTCGCGTGAAGATTTTTTTTTACGTGACAGGAAACGAGTCATATAAATTGAAATGTCATAAGCTTTTTATTTTTTTGAGTCATATAAATGTCATAAGCTTTCGTTGCCCAAAATTCATAGCCGGCACAAAAGAGGAGACAGCAGCGAGGCAGGTACATTTTCTTACAATGCAACTAGTGCTCTTGTCCTTTCCTCGTCGTATATGTACTATTTTCTTCGTTTGCAAACAACAAGGTTTGAATCTGTTCAGAGCTTGGACGGCGTTTTCACACCAGCAGCAGATGACAAGCGCGCCGTCACTTTGAACATGTGCTCGTGGGCATCCTCGAAATGAGGGCTGGTGGCCTTCTTCATGTTCTCCATCCAAGCAAGGATTTTCTCGCGAGGTCCCAGGATCCTGTCACGTCTCTCATCACCCACCAGCTGCATGCAACCCATCCTCATATTGTTAAAAAATCTGACAGATGGCAAAAATCACATTCATTCATGATATCAAGGCAAATATGGTGTACCTCCAACTGCGTTATCTCGCACACAAGGCTGAGATCCGCAATCGACGGCTGCGGGTTGCCATGTAAGAATTTTGCGTCACCTTTGAGCCATTCCGATTCGATTGTTTTCAGTGACCTCACCAGCAGTTTCTCGGCCTCTTTTGCAGACTCGGGATTTGGTGTAAGACCAAAAAAAGGAGCCAACACGGTGTGCAGTACAAAGGTTGCTGCAGACGTAGTATGCAAGGATCAATCCCTCAAATGCAACTACGCAAGGATACCAAAGGGCTATTGATGGATGGATAAATAACTTACATCAACAATAATTTTACCCTTGATGATTAGGAAAATAATTTACATGATTATGTGCTACACACTGCAATGGTTAAATTTCCCTTCTGCTCTTCAGCATGATTTAGTTGCGTTGACGGGTAACTCATTCGACCTAGGATTGCAAAACTCAAGGGAAGATATATCCTAGCACAAGTCTGTTGCGGTAGATTAAATAGGGGTTCTTCGTTTCAGTTTTTAGTATGCTTAATTCTGTTGGTTGCAAAACACTAGTGGGAAAACATATGTTTCATGCTAAATGATAACTCCACACGATAGCCTAGCAGGACCCTCCATCAGTACATTAGATAGGTTTTTCACCTGCACCACGGCGCAAATTTGAGTGATGCCAATCCAAGATGGACTCGATTTTTGCTCTGGTAAACAAGTCCGTTGGGTACCTACATGTGAATAAAATAGTAAGATAGTGACTTCAAACTATCAATGAAGTACCCCCTCCTTAAAGAAATGGAGAATAAAAATTAGCTTCTCTTTACAGGAAAACATCGACACTTATTAGAGCAAAAAAACCTGACAATGATTTAACTCAGCAACTACCAAGCATACCTAACAATGACCCGTTGGGCTCTAGAGGTTCAATAAAAGAAGTCAATTATTGTGGAAACAGACCTGCTCCAAAAGTCATCTGCTCAGAAATAACTGAAAAAGGTGGGCGTATTTTAACTATGGGTGATAAATCCTAACCAGAACACAATATCTGAAAACCAACAGAGGAATCTGAACTCTGTTCAAGTGTTGGTCAGTCAATCTGTATGTCAGAAAACTCCATGGGCTATAACATTCATATATCCAGTCCAATATGGGAAACCAGTAACAGAACTTATGAGCTAAGAGCTGACCAGAGTAAGTCAAATTTATATGGATACAGGATGATATATCTGTACATTTCATTTGTAGACAAGTCATCAACTCAAAACTCATCATTCCATGCACAATACAAAGATAGCATGGAGAACCATCTCAAAAACTCGTCAACTCGGAACTAACCGACGTTAGTCAAGTCCACATAACCCACCCAATAACTGAGTTCAGCTCACTTTACTGCTGAAAGTACGAACCAGCTAGCGGATCTTTTCGTTTTTGGCGAATTCCCCTCATGTATTCAAAACTGTTTGAATCACTCCCTATCCCCAGTCTAAGCTGCTATATTGACCACTATTGCGCAGTTTTAGTCAGAGAAACTGATTACAAAGGTTCGGGATTGCAAGCTTATTTTAATTATGCTGATGGTGGCTAGTTTATGGAAACATGTGGATAGAAGCTTAGTTCAAGGGAAATGAGTGCATACTGAAGAGGGAACCCAAATTGTTAGAAGGAAAAGAAGTACTTGTCAGTCACATATAGTAGGAAGTTACAAAGGAAGGCTAAGAAGTAGCGCACCAGTGGTCTGGAACCCCAGGGAAGACCGTGGCAAGATACCTCAAAATGGCATGGCTGTCACACAAAAGAAGTGCAAGTTTGGTCAGAAATTTAGAGAAAGAAAAGAGGTGAAACAATTAGCATATTTCTCCAAGTACTAGCTAATTAGCAAGTTTTATCAGCAGCGTGTAGTTTTGACAAATCAAGAGCCATTCGAATTGATAATTGATACTGTTAACTGGGTGTATTAAAAAAAGCTATAACAAATGCAACGAAACAGTCCCCATGGTTGGGAGGTGTAGCTAGTTTGACTTTGAACAAATATATAGCGTACACTCCTCATATTACTAACTAATTAGCGACTTTGGTCAGGAGTATATTTCAGGCTGCAGTACAGGCCGTGTGATTGACCATGATGGTGAACAGATATATATTCAAGCTGCTACAAGAAATGTAAAGGGTACACATGAGTAGACTAGATGATGATGAACAGGTAGCAGGACAAGGGTGCAGCTAGTCTGACTTTGAACAGGTATATGGGGAAACACAGAGTATGAGAAAGATCAGGTAGGCATGCACGGACCTTTCATAGAGTTTGAACCTTCCATCGACGATCGCTGGAACCTGTCCCATTGGGTTGATTTCTGGAGAAGAACAAGTTTATGTAGTACTGAAGCCAGCTAGTGAGAGACTTGAACGTAAGTGGAGATTCATAAGGGGATGAGAATAAGGTAGGTGGCTTACTCTTGAACTCGGATGTGAGGTGTTGGGCCTTGAGGAGATCAACGGTCACCTCCTCGAAGTCGATCCGGTTCACCCTGCGCCTCAATAGCCATTAGAAAAGTGAACAAGATCAAATTAATGGGGAAGGGGAGGGAAGACGAACAACCTGCAGAAGATGATGAGGGCGCGGGAGGGCTGCGACAGGCGGTCAGCGTACACCTTCAGCAGCGGCATCGCCATGGCGGCCTGCCTCCTCAACAGATCGATCGACTAGCTGTAGCTGACTGTCTAGTCTCTAGTGCACTACTGTACTTCTTGTAGCGGAGAGCCGGAGATGAGAGGAGAGGAGATGAGGGGAAAACACACTCATGCGGCCTCCTCATTCTCTACGTAGGGAGTGACGTCACCGGCTTTTCTTGTTTATGAAGGGACAGGCAGACAATGTTTTCAAACGAGGAAAATCTTTTTATATTGACACTAGTAGCAAATATCTCATGCTTGCATGTGTTGATTTTTATTAAATGGTGTGGCTAATTCGGCGGTCACAAATTTAGCTTTTAGTTAGATAATACTGTATTATCGAAACTTCATTCGCAAACAAAAAAATAAAAACTGAGTTGAAATTTATGAGTATCACTACTCACAAAGCAAATATAAGGACCATGAGTATCCGGAGTATATTCTCAATTGCAGCTAAAAGAACTAAATTTCAATCCAACATGAAACTTATAATGCACGAATAACGTGCAATCAGATAATATAGAACATAATTGAGCACTAACTTAATTCTGAGCTAACAGAGAGTAAGCAAAACCGTTTTATTAAATGCTTTTTAGATCATTGACAGTTTCGCTGGAAAAGGTCCTCACCCAGCTACTGTCATGAATTAAGAATTTGGGATCGCTTTCTCGTCCGGTCATGCTACATAACAAATGTTGCGTTTTTTTATATCATCCCGCGGTTGAGAAATGGTTATCTTTCTAGACATTGGTGTGCCTAGGTTAAGAAAATGCCTACTTCGTGTGTATCATATATATAACCGTAAGAACCCGTTCAGACATCATGTAGGCTCAATAGCAGAGAAATTCTTTGGCGGGGACGATATTTTTGCTATGGAGAGGTCTCCTATAGCACTTAACATGCAAAATACTTGGTCCACTCTCTGTACATGGCTTGTGCACTCACAGATGAAAACACATGCTATACATGTGGATGTGGGAAGGAAAGGTAAAAACAAACTTCCCAATCTCTTTTTTTTCCTCGTGACGCCACCAACTTCGAAGAGCGTAGACTTCTCGAGGAGAATCGATAAAACAAGAGATCATTGCCAAGGTGAAACGGATCACAATGATGGATCCAAATCGAATGATCGAGAAGACTAGCCAATATTGAGAGATTAGAGGGCTAAGATTTTGCGACAAGAATGACTTGGGTCAGAATAATGGTAGGTGGGAGAATAGGCTAGCTTCACCGGCGACATCAACCACAATGGTGATGAGGAAGCCATTGTTGTGTGATGATCGCGGACTCTTTTCTTCTTTTGGTCTTTGAACTTGCTCTGTCCTGATTGTTACTTGTTTTATGTATTGGTGGTGCATTTGGTCTATAAAGTATGTATAAATTTGAGCTTAATTTTTAGAAGGCTTGTGATTCTATAGACCTCAAGCCTTAAAACAGTATAAACCCTCGAAAGGGTATCGTGGTATCGTTTAATCTCAACCATCATATCCCTAATTTCAAGCAGGTATTATTTAATCTCAGTCGTCCTTATGTTTCACCCAAGAAAATGTTTCAGCCTTGAAGGTCTATGGAAGCACTAGCCTTTTTGGAATTATGCATTAGGAATGTTACTGTTCTACCTTATTGAGTTGTGAGATGACCGGATCAGTTTACATGTCAAACTGAAGTCAACTATTGTTCTTTTGCATAGGAGAGTTAAAATTAGTCAACTTTCTTTTTTTTGTGTATGGATTTTTTGCGCACATGTTCCTCCTCAACTCTCAACCCACCCCATACCCAAAGAATTGTTATCGAGTATACTAAAAAATGCTTTATGGTTATGGAATTTTTTTAGTATCGCCTAGAGTTTCTCCAAGTAGACTTTTTTTCTGAACCATGCAGGAGAACTGCATGTAATCAAATTAGAAGGAAGAAAAGGCGACAAAAAAAAGGACAAGGTGTTTTGGCTCCCGAGAGCATATGCTCCCGGTTTTGGAAATGTTTTTTAAGCGCAGTCGGAAATGTTTAAAAATTCCGAACAAAAAGTGGATGTGTACATCTCGACATCATATGTGCTCAGAAATTCGTTTCACGTAAATCGACAGTTTGTGTGTGCGAAAAAGACAAAATTTGGTGCTTAATTTTTTTTTCACAAGACATTTCTTTGTCTTCTTTACACATGACATAAAAAACTCAGTTTTCCACAAAACTTAGCGCGCACACATATAATGCCCACATATACGCCAAATTTTTGTTTAGATTTTTTTGATATTTTAAAATGTTTTTTCTGTGTAGCGGGAGCATATACTCCTCAAAAGTGGATTTCTAGAAAGAAAGGCCGGAATACAAAGAAAGGCTCTAAGTGGACCTGGACAATTCCAAACGCATTCATCACAACTCCTGAGGCTCCAAGGCTGCATGCGTGTCCATGTACATACAATACTGGATCCGGCAAGTTTGGAAGATCACCTGTGTTCTCTGATCATCTTGCCTTGTGTTCTACCCAAAGCTGAACATGTGTGATGTTCCTGCTACTTACTACTGTAAGTTTAACCGGCGTGTTTGTGTGTGTCTGCAGATTATATGTCACTGTCAGAAGCTTAATGCTGACAAAAATAATGCAACATGCCTGCATGCTCACCTCTCACAGGCTCACCACTGGCAAATGGCAATAGCAGGCTGCAACAAGGAAGTTCCTAACCTACACTAGCTTTAGCTAGCAAGAGTGTAGCCAAGACAGGTACCGTTCACCAAATCCAAGCTCGGTTACTGACTGAATAGGAGAATCATGCTCATCAATTACAGACCATTTGAGCACTGGAGCTAACCTGTTTGTTTTCTTTTAGTACGAGACTACGAGTCACACTCATCTTAGCTGGACTTGGATTCTTGCATGCTCTCTTTGTTGCTTTCCTGCACCACTCATATCCTCACTACTGCGACTCCGCACCAAACCCTCTCATTTTATCTCACTGTCACTCTCTAACATTTCGTCAGTCTACAGCATCTCGGTAGATTCACAATGCAAATTATCTGAAAAAGGAAAGATTCACAGAACGAAACTTTATTTACACAAGCGAGCGAATCTAGCTATAAGCAAGGAACCAGTTTAATTCTTGATCACAGAGACATACACCGATACAGTGAGTTGTACTGCACTAGAACGAACAGAGAGAGGCCTAGAACTTTCAGAGAACACAACTCAACTGTGAACTGAAGGCGAAAGCAGGAAACAACGACACGGCCACACATTTACACCCCGATGTGAGGACTGATACACATATGCGAATGACTTCAGAGGCTGATCAGGAACCGAGGTCCATGTGCACCCCGATGGCGATGAGGAAGATGGCGGCGAAGGAGAAGAAGATGACGGCGTGGACGACGATGGACACGGCGCTGGTGTGGAAGTTGCCAAACTCGATGAACCGGCACTTGCCGGGGATCTGGCAGAGGAGGCCCGGCGAGAGCAGGATGAACAGCACCAGAGGGATGAACACGCCGGCCCAGTCCTGCATTTTCTCCCCCTACCGTCTCTGGGCAGACAGAAGATGCTCACTGCCTGTCTATAGAGCTTGCTAGCAAGTCTATGCAGTGTTATAGTGCTCATATATTAGCAGGGATGAGAAGGGAGGAGGTTGCAGCGGAGCTATCATCCATGTTTCACATACCATTCCATGGGGAAAAAAATGTGAGGATCTACTTAACCACACCGGGCCAGGGGTAGTGAAGTCTTTCAAATAACAAAAATGCACTTGGCACTTGGGACATGTAATTTATCTTGAACTACTTAACATATGTATTTTGTATGACATGCCATTGATTTTTCTATCTGACAGTATATCATGTATACATGATAATTCAGTTGTTTTTTATAGGTTTAATCACAAGGGAAAGCCAACAGGTTACTGCTTGAGTAGGAGCTAGTAAGAGGTACTTAATGGTAAGGGGAATTTGTCTCAAGTTGCCTATGGTTTCTTTAGGGGCAAGAGTTGCCTATGTGAGAGGAGTGCATGCATCATGGCTTCAGAAAGGAAGGTCAGCTAGGTTAACCATTGGTTGGTGAGCAGTGAGCACCTAACAAATAAAGTTGGCACTTCAAAGTATGAATGATGCCCTGGATCGGAGGAGGACACCTAAATAGCCACACAAGTCTTACACTGGTAGAAAAAAGGGCTTCCATCCAGCCCATTAGTCGCGAAATTATTGGAACCGCGACCAATGGGCTCTTTAGTCGCGGTTCGGGAGGCGAACCGCGACCAAAGGCCTGGGCCCAGCGCGCTCGGTGGCCAGCTGGTGGACGGGAGGCACTTTAGTCGCGGTTGGCCAGGCCAACCGCGACTAAATGTCCTCAGGCCTGGCCCAAAGGCCTTTAGTCGCGGTTGGCCAGGCCAACCGCGACTAAAGCCCCACCACTACATATACCGTCCAGCCCACAGCACTTAGCCATTTGGTGCCACTTCTCTTCACAAACTTCACAAGGGGGTGTTGGTTTGCTTTTGGCTCCTCTTATGCACACAAAGTGTTTGATGAAATGCCCCAAGAGCATGAAACCAACATGATATGAAGTGTCGGAGCAACACTTGAGCTTCCTCATTTATTTTTTCCTCCTCGATCGCGGTTAGCAACTTGAACCTTTCATATATATATGTGTCATTGATAAAATATGCATGTGTGTAGTTCATTGTTTAATTTCTATTGTTTGTAGCTAGTTAGTTTAACAAATGCATGATGGTTAATTATATATTTTATATTATAATAATGCAGATGAATCGGCAATGGATGTACGGTAACCGACTCTCCGCGAGTTCACTACGGGTTTGAAAGATTTCCTCGTAGTGGGTAATGCGAACAAGCGAGAAGGGTTTTGTTATCTGTCCATGTGTTGACTGTAAGAATCGGAAGGGTTACTCTTCCTCAAGAGAAGTTCACCTGCACCGCTTCGGCACGGTTTCATGCCAAGCTATAATTGTTGGACCAAGCATGGAGAAAGAGGGGTTATAATGGAAGAAGATGAAGAAGAGGATGATTTCATCGATGAAAACTATCTTGATCATTTCGGTGATACTTTCATGGAGGATGCTGAAGGTGAAGGGGAAGGTGAAGGGGAAGGTGAAGAAGAGGCACGTGATGAGCCCGTTGATGATCTTGGTCGGACCATTGCTGATGCACGGAGACGCTGCGAAACTGAAAAGGAGAGGGAAAATATGGATCGCATGTTAGAGGATCACAGAAAGTCGCTGTACCCCGGATGCGATAATGGTCTGAAAAAGCTGGGTTGCACACTGGATTCGCTGAAATGGAAGGCACAGGCAGGTATAGCTGACTCGGCATTTGAAAACTTGCTGAAAATGTTGAAGAATATGTTTCCAAAGAATAACGAGTTGCCCGCCAGTACGTACGAAGCAAAGAAGGTTGTACGCCCTCTAGGTTTAGAGGTTCCGAAGATACATGCATGCATCAACGACCGCATCCTCTACCGCGGTGAATACGAGAATTTGAATGAATGTCCGTTATGCACCTGCATTGCGTTATAAGATCGAGGCGATGACCACTGGTGACGATGTTGAGGGCGAGAAACCCGGGAAGAGGGTTCCCGCCAAGGTGATGTGGTATGCTCCTATAATACCACGGTTGAAACGTCCGTTCGGGAACAAAGATCATGCCAAGTTGTTGCGATGGCACAAAGAGGACCGTAAGTCGGACGGGGAGTTGAGACACCCCGCGGATGGAACGCAATGGAGAAAGATCGACGGAGAGTTCAAAGATTTTGCAGGTGACGCAAGGAACATAAGATTTGGTCCGCTAAGTACGGATGGCATGAATCCTTTTGGCGAGCGAGCTCCGAGCCATAGCACCTGGCCCGTGACTCTATGCATCTACAACCTTCCTCCTTGGTTGTGCATGAAGCGGAAGTTCATTAAGATGCCGGTGCTCATCCAAGGTCCGAAGCAACCCGGCAACGACATCGATGTGTACCTAAGGCCATTAGTTGATGAACTTTTACAGGCTGTGGGGCAGACACGGTGTCCGTGTGTGGGATGAGCACAAAGAAGAGGAATTTGACCTACGAGCGTTGCTTTTCGTAACCATCAACGATTGGCCTGCTCTTAGTAACCTTTCGGGACTTGTCAAATAAGGGATACAATGCATGCACACACTGCTTACATGAGACCGAAAGTGTACATTTGCCAAATTGTAAGAAGAACGTGTACCTTCGGCATCGTCGATTTCTTCCGAAAATTCATCCGAGTAAGAAAGAAAGGCAAGCATTACAACGGCAAGGCGAGATCACCGGCCGAAGCTCGCGGAACGCACTCGGTGCTTGAGGTATTTGATATGGTCAAGGATTTGAAAGTCATCTTTGGAAAGGGTCCTGGCGGACAATCGGTTCCGAAGGGAGCCGACGGGCACGCAGCCATGTGGAAGAAGAAATCTATATTCGGGAGCTAGAATATTGGAAAGTCCTAGATGTCCGCTCCGCATTCGACGTGATGCACGTTACGAAGAATATTTGCGTGAACCTCCTAAGCTTCTTGGGCGTGTATGGGAAGACAAATGATACAAAGGAAGCACGGCGGGACCGACAACGTTTGAAAGACCACGATAACCGGCATCCGGAATGGTTTCAAGGTCGTGCCGGCTACGCTCCGACCAAAGAAGAGAAGGTCATCTTTTTTGAATGCCCGAGCGAGTATGAAGGTCCCGTCTGGATTCTCGTCCAATATAAAGGGAATAATAAACATGGCGGAGAAAAAGTTCCAAAACCCGAAGTCTCACGATCGCCACGTGATTATGACGCAATTGCTTCCGATTGCTTTGAGGGGCTCCTGCCGGAAAATGTTCGAGTAGCCATTGTGAAGCTATTTGCATTCCTCAATGCAATCTCTCAGAAGGTAATCAATCCAGAAGTTCTACCACGGTTACAGAATGATGTGGTCCAATGTCTTGTCAGTTTCGAGTTGGTGTTCCCGCCATCCTTCTTCAACATTATGACGCACCTCCTGGTTCACCTAGTCGAAGAGATTTCCATTCTCGATCCTGTATTTCTACACAATATGTTCCCCTTCGAGAGGTTCATGGGAGTATTAAAGAAATATGTTCGTAACCGTGCTAGGCCAGAAGGAAGCATCGCCAAGGGCTATGGAAATGAGGAGGTAATTGAGTTTTGTGTTGACTTTGTTCCTGACCTTAAGTCGATTGGTCTTCCTCGATCGCGGCACGAGGGGAGACTAAGTGGAAAAGACACGATCGGAAGGAAATCAACGATATGTATGGACGACCATTCTCCGATCGAAGCACACCACACGGTTCGACCAATTCCAGCTTGGTGGCTCCGTACTTTGAGAAACACAAGAATATTTTACGCTCGGACAACCCGGGAAGCTCGAATCCTGGATTAGGAAGGCCCACATGGAGACTTTCGGCAGTTGGTTGAGAAAACATTTAATGAATGACGATCATGTTGTAGATCAGTCTGTACATGTTGGCCAAGACACCATCTTCGACTATAACGACTTTCCAAGGGTACGAGATAAATGGGAATACATTTTACACGATCGCCCAAGATAAAAAGAGCACCAACCAAAACGAGTGGTGTCCGCTTTGATGCAAGCAACCGAGAATGGGCAAAAGGTCACATATTATGGTTAGATAGAGGAGATATGGGAACTTGACTATGGACCCTCCTTTAAGGTCCCTTTGTTCCGGTGTAAATGGTTCAAGCTAACAGGAGGTGGGGTAAAGGTGGACCAGCCAATACGGAATGACAATGGTGGATTTCAACAATCTTGGTTACCTTGACGAACCTTTCGTCCTAGCGAAAGATGTCGCTCGGGTTTTCTATGTCAAGGACATGAGTAGCAACCGAGGAAACGGAAAGATAAGAAAACGATCGAGTACATCATGCGATGATCCAAAGCGCCACATTGTTCTTTCGGGGAAAAGAAACATCGTGGGAGTGGAGGACAAGACGGACATGTCGAGAAGATTATAATATGTTTGCTAAAATTCCGCCCTTCAAAGTGAACACCGACCCAAGCATTAAGTTAAATGATGAGGATGCTCCATGGATACGGCACAATCGTAAGCAAGCAGGGACACAAGGGAAGAAATGATGTGTAATAATTTATTGTACCAAACTTTATTGAATGGATCATGTGAATTATATTACCCGTGATGTATTTGGTGTCCATTTTCGAATGATTCGAGATACCACTGATGATACATGAAATTTGGAGTGATTTAGTCATACTCCTGCCTAGGCGTATAATATGCATACTCGTAGTCTTCATAGCCGCCACCGTTGTACTGGTAGACGTCGCCTTCTAAGTTGCCGCCGTCGTCGTCGCTGCTGTCGTCGATGTCGTCGGGCGGCGCTCGTGGCTCGAACTGAGGGTAGCGCAGGCGGGGGATATCGCCGGCCGTGATGTAGTCCATGACGCTCTGCAGAGTCCGGTCGTACCACCATAGCCGACGGCCGGCCTCGTGGAAGTTCCCGGGAGGCGAGACCGTCCTCCTCATACCCGGCGAGCGCCCTCTCACGCCGATTGATGAAGAAGGCGTCCCAAGTATGCTGGTTATCGGGATGCCGGCGGGGATTCATCCGCCGCTCCGACGTGAGGTCGAGTTAGTAGTGGTTCGTGATGGCCGCCGGCGCGCGATGCCGTGAGGGACGGGAGGGACCCGCACGCCGCCGGCGCTCAGGCTCCGGCCGGCGGGGACGCGGTAGCCCGGTGGGCAAGGGTAGTTCGAGGCGCAAAGCTCCTCCACCTGCCTGGTAGGTTAGAGTGGGTGCGGTGGAAGCCATGAGAGAGTGATGAGAGATTGTAGAGGTGTGATAATGCTGGCCAAGCCGGGCTACATATATGTAGTGACAAATGGCGGGAAAAATGGGAGCGGGAATACAGGAGGCGGGAAGAAAGTGGCGGGAAGAAAGAGGCGGGAAGAAAGTGGCGGGAAGAAAGAGGCGGGAAGAAACTGGCGGGAAAGAACTGGCGGGAAGACAGGCCGGGGAGAACTTATGGGAAGACAGAGGTGGCCGGGAAGGCAGGAAGATAGATGAGTTTTTGATATATTATTTGTATTTTTTACATTTTGAATTGAATTAGGTTTACTTTTCTTAATTTTTTGATATACTATTTGTATTTTTAACATTTTGAATTGAATTAGTTTTATTTTTCTTAATTTTTTGATATACTATTTGTATTTTTAACATTTTGAATTGAATTAGTTTTACTTTTCTTAATTTTTTGATATACTATTTGTATTTTTAACATTTTGAATTGAATAATTTTTATTTTTCTGAATTTTTTTGATATATTATTTGTATTTTATGATTTTGAATTGAATTAGTTTTATTTTCTGATTTTTTGATATATTATTTGTATTTTTCACATTTTGAATTGAATTAGTTTTACTTTTCTTAATTTTTTGATATACTATTTGTATTTTTAACATTTTGAAATGAATTAGTTTTATTTTTCTGAATTTATTGATATATTATTTTTATTTTTAACATTTTGAATTGAATTAGTTTTACTTTTCTTAATTTTTTTATATACTATTTGTATTTTTAACATTTTGAATTGAATAAGTTTTATTTTTCTGAATTTTTGATATATTATTTGTATTTTTAACATTTTGAATTGAATTAGTTTTATTTTTCTGAATTTTTTGATATATTATTTGTATTTTATGATTTTGAAATGAATTAGTTTTATTTTTCTGAATTTATTGATATATTATATGTATTTTTAACATTTTGAATTGAATTAGTTTTATTTTCTGATTTTTTTGATATATTATTTGTATTTTTCACATTTAGAAATGAATTAGTTTTATTTTTCACATTCAGAAAATGAAAGATTTTTGAAAATGACCTTGGCCAACCGCGACTAAAGGCCGTTTTCCGCGGGAACCGCAAAAGGGGCGAAAAAAGGCTTTAGTCGCGGTTGGGGTCACCAACCGCGACTAAAGGCCTAAAGCCCCCTCGCTATAAATATCGCGCGGCCCGAACGGCCGCGCCAGTTCTTCTTCCTCCGCCAGTTCTTCTTCCTCCGCAAGTACTGTGACGCTCTGCCGCGCCTCAACGACGCCGACGCCTCCTCGACGCCGACGCCCCTGCACGCCACCGCCTCCCGCGAAGACCGCGCCGCCCCGCCCCCGTATGTCGTCGACGTCTCTCCGCGCCGGCCGCGCGCGCGACCTCTGTCTCCCGCCGCCGCGGCTGCCTAGCTCACCTGCGCCGCCGCACACCACGCGCGCGCCGCCGCACACCTCCGCCGCCGCGCGCCCACACCCTTCCGCCGGCGCCGCTCACGTACCCTAACCGCGCCGCCCACACCCGTACCTCGCGCGCGCGCCGCGGGAGAGAGAGAGAGGGCGGGGCGCGCCACAGGCGCCCCTGCCTCTCTTGTTTTTTTTTGTTTTTTTTAACTAAACTAAAAAAGTAACTTAACTAAAAGTTGTAACTTAACAAAAATTTGGAACTTAACTAAAATTTTGAACTTGACAGAAATTTGTAATTTAACTAAAATTCGTAACTTAACAAAAAAAAAGTAACTTAACAAAAATTTGTAACTTAACAAAAATTTGTAACTTAACAAGTCCTTCTCGCGCCGCGCCGGCCGCGCAGCCCGGCGGCTGTGTTCTTTCCGACGTACGACCGCCGCCCCGCACGCGCCGCGCGCCGTCCCGTTCTTTGACCGCGCGCCGCCGCCGCACACGCGTTGCCGCCCTTGTGGCTGCCGGTCGACTTTTAAAAGAACTCAAAATTTGACTTAAAAATTTGTCACTTTTAAAATAACTTAACAAAAGATGGCCGACGCATTCCGGAAATTCAAGCAAAATCTAGCCCGTGACTATGTCAACGAGAACAAGACTCCGGATTTCAAAGGACAATATGAGAAACTGAAACATGATTGGCCAGAATTTGTGAAGCAAAAGAAATCGGAGCAGTTCATTCAAATATCGAAAAAAAATAAGCAAAATGCGGCTAAGAAGGAGTACAATCATATTATGGGGCCAGGAGGGTATCGCCTTTGGGAGCCTAGGTGGGAGAAGATGGAGAACGAGCTGAGGTCACGAGGAATCCGTCCAGGTACGGAGGGATGTGACCCAAGGGCCAAAAGATGGTGGTACGGGCATGGGGGAACGCTGAACCCGGAGACAGGGAGTGTGTTTACCGGGGCAAAAAAATTAAACCCACCCAAGCCCTTATTGACGCAATGAGGGATGCTCAAGAGGGGAAGATCAAGTTCAACAGAGAGAACGACGCGCTGACAAAAGCCCTCGGGAATCCTGAACACGAAGGACGTGTACGAGGCATGGGGCACATTCCGTGGAAAATAGGGTTCTCCCAGAACGATGACCCGTACGGTTACAGAAGCCGTAAGAGAAAGATGGATCGGGAAGCAGATGTTGTGGCGCGGTTGGCATCGGAAATGGATGTGATGAAGAAAACCGTGAGTGTACTAGTAGCCGAAAGAGATGCGGCTCGGGCGCAGCATGAAGATCATCCATTGGATCTCGGAAGCCAGCAGCGGAGAAGCAGCGTGGCTTCCACGGAGGCCCCACCGGCTAGTGCACATGCACCGACGATCGAGATTCTCGCACCGGAGCCTCCGGCGATCGAAATTACTGCACCGGAGCCTCCTCGCTACCCCGTGGACGATGTAAAGGAGATGAAAGAATGTCATCTGCATTATCCAATTGGGAACATGTCCACGAAGGTAGCCATCGGCAGTGCTTTACCATGTGAGCCTGGAGCACTCCACCACAACAAGCCCATTCCAGATGGCTATGCTCGTGTCACGGTGGAGGAAATAGTCCCGGGGTTTGAGGAGCTGGAGATTGACATTGCTACACCCGAAGGGAGAGAAGACTTGGAGGTGTCAAGCGCCAGTTCATTCTATGGAAAAAGAAGTTTATCAAGTTTCCAGGCGAGGCGCCAAGGCAAACAAGTCCACCCCCCTCCGGTGGTGGTGGCAGTGGCGGCGGCGGCGGTGGTGGTGGTTCACCTACACCTCCTTCACGTCAGCCGACGCCGCCCCCCAATTCACCTCCGGCGGGTAAGCAGACGCCGCCCCCCAGTCCTCGTCCGGCGGGTGATCAGACGCCGCCCCCCAATCCACCTCCGGCGAAGAAGCAGAAGCAGTCCTGGGTTATTAACCCGGACCCTTATGTGCCTAGAACCACAAAGATACCAGAGCCATCACTGAAGCCTCTCATCCCGAGACCTTGGGAACTTAGTGTCGAGGAAAATGCAGCGGCCGTGGCTGCTCAGCATGAGAAATGGAAGGCGGACTGCAAGAAGAAAAGAGAGGGCGAGCCCAAGCCGATATTTTCTCGACAAGCAAAAGCGATGGGCTAAGTCATTTTTGAACACACCGTCCCAAGCCGCGAAGAATCCGCCTGACGACTATGCACGTGAACTTCGTAGGCAAGCACTCGCGTTCAAGAGGAACCAAGAGTTGGCGGAGAAGCAGGAGAAGAAAGCCTTGGAGGAGGCCGAGAAAAAATTAGAAAGTATAAAAGGGGGGAAAGAAGTTGCCCAGCTCGGGGAACAAAGTAAACAATCGATCGCCCCGCTCATAGTGCAAGCCGCCGGTCCGGATGCCCCCGATATCATAGCAGCTGCGGCAGCACATGGATTGACTGTAACGAGTGCCGGAGAACAAGCGGCCAACTTAGGTATCACTCTTCGTGCACTCGTTAGGCCTTGATGAGGCGCCAATGAAGGACGTAGTATTTACATATGTGGAGAATGGCCCTCTCGTCGAGCTCCGCGCAGGAAGAGGATCTACCTCGACAAATGAAAGGTCTCGCTAAATTGGTACAAGGGTTACATAAAACTTAAAAACGCCAAAGACTATATTTATGCGGAAGTTAGATATGAGCATCACTTCAAACATTACTATATAACAATTCATCGGAGTGAATTGTTCCAGCTGTTCAATCGCGCGAGCTCGACAAATCTATCATCGGTTGCTACGTTCGTAAGTGATTTATTAATTTCTACCCCATCTCATTCATTGCTCGCACTATATATATATATATATATATATTGTCCTAACTATCTTGTTGTGTACGCTATTATGCGGAATGAAGAAGCGGGAAATGCGAATAAGGAACATCCATGATGTTGGGTTCATTGACCCACACATCGTTAATTCATATGTGTTAGAACACCACCCCGCCGACGTGGAGGAAGACCTGTCGCGGTTTCTTAGAAAACAGGAACTCAATAGTGATATTCTATTTCCTTACCATTTTGGGTGAGTGTTTCTGTCTTGAGCACATTCTCTTTTGTTTACTCCATGCATGGTATGTGGCTAATCGATGAGTTATGCATGATCGTGCATGTATCGTGTCCGCAGGTTCCACTGGATTCCGATGGTAATTCAATTTCACACCTCCACGGTTCTCGTCCACGACTCTCCGAATATGGATCCGGCGCTTTGGGCCGACATGAGAAAAATGATGCAAAAGTAATTATTTTCATTCATTTGCGCTCTATATCGATCGGCCTATTTCGTTCATCATTTCCTAATATCAAGTAACTAATTAATAACTGTCTTATTCATTTAATTTTCTTTGCCTCGTAGGGTTTGGAGACGGTTCGTAGATGAAAAGGTCGGTGAATTCAAAAAAGAGCTAGAATTTAAAAGGGCGATGCGGACGACCGGGGATATTCAGCCACCGGGGACCAATCTATGTGGATACTATGTTTGTGAGAGGATCCGGAGATACACCAATGAGCGGGACCAGCGAGTCCGAGAACAACATCAAGAGGAATAACCTCCGGAAGACGCTTAGTCCGAAGCTCGCTTCCGACCACTTCAAGAGGAACTAGCTGGATGGTTCGCGAGGGAAGTCATCGATCCTAGAGGAGAACACTATGTAGAGGACGTAGAACTTCATATGCACTAAATTATGGATGGAAACTTGTTCAAAATTGTATATGGTCATCCGATATTGAATATATATTGTATATTCCTCTTGAATTCTTTTTGGTTCTAATTTCAAATTTGTTTGAAATTGTACATTCATATGCATGTATGTAGTACCGTAGAATATGTGAAACTCCTTCAAAATTAAAACCCAAAAGAAATAAAACAATACAAATTAAAAAGAAACCAGATTTAGGGGGAGGGGGCTAAACCCTAAACCTCGCGGAGGCCTTTAGTCGCGGTTGGCCGGAAGAACCGCGACTAAAGGTCCTCCGCCCAGCGCTCGCCTGCCGCCCACGTGGACGGGCCTTTAGTCGCGGTTCGTAAGGAACCGCGACTAAAGGTGGGGGCCTTTAGTCGCGCCTAATTGGTCGCGGTTGCGCAACCGCGACCAATGGCCGTTTTTCTACCAGTGTTACATGACAATGCTAACTTTCTGACCACACGAACAGGATTCCTGATAAACACCAAAGGAGAAGTGATGAGGTCTAAGACCCCGTGTGTGGCCCGATCTTGCGGTTGACCCGAAATCCAAGGAGGGAGAGAGGGAAAGCGCGAAGAACACGATGAACACGAAGAACACGAAGAACTCACGCACGCACGCCAACCCGATACAATCGATACTTACCCCCGTGGCTCGATGGACCACGCCAATAGAATCAACCCGGGAGAGACGCGCGGTAGAATCCCGGAGTGAGAGATCGGTGAGGGAGATGAATCAAGGAGTGGGAGAGAGAGTGGGTAGCACTAGAATCTCACACTCACAAATCCAATCATCCAACAAGGGTAGCCTTGATACAAAGGGGATGAAACCCTAGGGAGACAAAGCTCAAATCCATATCTAAGCCTAAATCATGTCTAAAGAGGTAAGGGGGTGCCTTGGGTCTATATATAGGCATACAAGGCCAGCAAGGGCGAACAGTACGCGAATGGATAAGTTAAGGCGGTTTGGTGGGTCATTCCCGTCAGATCCGGTTTGGGGTCCGGTCTGACCGGGCCTCGTGACCGGGCTGTCCGGTCAAGGGTCCGGTCTGACCGGGCCTGTGACCGGGCTGTCCGGTCAGGGGTCCGGTCGACCGGTCGGAAACCGGAAGCTGCGAGGTTTCCGGTCTTCGCCCGTACGAGGGAGCTGCGCCCGGTTGGGCGCCCGGTTGACCGGGCCTGGGACCGGACGGCCCGGTTGTGGGTCCGGTCTGACCGGGTCCTGGACCGGCCAGGCTGGGCCTCTTCCTCCCGCCTCTTCTTCCTCTTCCTTCTTCTCTTCTTCCTTGCACCATGGGAGTTCCTTCTCTCTTGGTCCTTGTCGATGTCGGCACCTATAGACACAATGATGATAGGCATGAGGTAGCATACCATTCACGTTGGTGTTGAGGTCGACCATAGAGAGGAAAGGGTTCACCTTGACATATATAGCGGGGGTTTGTGTTGTTGGTCCACTTGTGGGACTCCTTGGCCATGGTGTAGCGTCGACGATAGGCGGGGCTGCACTTGACGGTCTTGAGGTGGAGGTGTCCGAAGGCCACCCCGCATCATCTCCCCCTTGGGGAAGAGTCGTCCTCGACTCTTGTTCCTCCTCACCGACGGTGTAGTCCATGACGCTTGTCCCATGTTGTGGTAGAGGGATAAAGTCGCGGTCGAAGAAGAGCTTGGGGAAAAACAACTTGCGAAAGGAAAGCTTGTGCATGCCAAATTGGTGATCGGCGAACAAGAGGCTCTCAATCAAATACGAAGCATCAAGTCGTTTCTCCAAGAGGCATGTGGCAAAAATGGGAACCAAAAGAGTGTCGATGTATCCAAAATTTGGTAGGGCAAACATTTGTGCATGTAAACGTTTGGTTTGTAAAGTGTCAAAAATGTGTGGTGTAGCATTGTCCCAAACAAGTGGAACAAACAAAAGGCAAGTGTCGGCGGCAAAATTTGGGGCAAAATTGTTATGTGCAATGGCAAAGCGATGGAGACTTCTTGCTTGGGAAAGTGTGGTTGGCGTGAGCCGAGTATGGGTATCCTCAAGTGTTAAAGAATCCAATGCAAATGCCATAGATGAACTTAGAAATCCAAAGAAGAGCAACTTTTTGTGTGACATGTGGCACAAGATGCATAAGGTGTCTCTCACATGTATGACATGGTCCTTGAGATTCTCGGAGTGTATGATGATAACATCAAGGCATACAACAATCATTGTGCCAACAAGATGTTTCAAGATATGTTGCATAAGAGGCAAAAGGGGTGACGAGGAGTTGGACCAAACCGGAAACTCGACAAGGCAAGTCGGAAACACATGAGGGCGAAGGCTTGTGGGAACATACCCTTTGGTGTGATTCCTGCGGGTTAGGTCCTTGTTGGGGTAGCTCTCAATTGCGCGTTTCGTGAGCTCATGCTCCGTAGCGGTGGAAGTTGATGGTCGAGTACCTACACATGGAATGAGCAAAACAAAGAGCGTATGTGCATGGTAGAGGAACACATCATCCATCATGATGTTCCAAGACTTGTGCACATCACCATTAGTGTCAAGCAAGATAGTATGAAATTTATGGCGATAGTGCAAATGGCATGAAGGTGCATGTGTGGTATGTGGTAACTCATGATCATCAAAAATGGAGAAGGCTATGGGGGCCATCTCATGGACAATGAAATAAGCATTTTGGCATACCAAGCATAATAAAGAGCAATTGTTCACAATCTTGGATGCAAGGATCATGGAATGGTGTAAGCATTTTGGACAAAGCATGCGGAAGCTAATGTCATCCTTGTCATTATCATTGCAAGCAATACATGGTAAAGAGCAAGTGGTCGACATATTGCAAGCAATGGTGGAAAATTGGAAGCTCTCATAGCATGGCATGGTCATGGTATCACAAGCATTCACTTCCACATGATCAACAATGTTATCAAGCAAAGTATCGCATGGGAAAATGAAAATAGCATGTGACGTAGCAAATGTATCATCAAGATCATGCATGCACTCATAAGTCATCATGTCCTCTAGTGGGATCATGGCATTATCAACACCTATGTTGTTACCTTTGTAGGCCGACTCATTTGAGGTAGGTGTTGTGGAAGTAGGAGGATCCATGTGGTCGACATGTCCGTCTTGGAGCAAGCATGGTGAGATATCATCATCTTCATGCACCATGTACATCTTCTCCATGATCGGGAACTCGTCCTCCGTGGAACCTAGTGCAACATAAGAAGGCACAAACGAGGGAGAGGTTAATGTGTTAGGAAATGCGATGTCCTCCATGGACCTACCATCTACCTCTCTCAACTCACTTTGTGTATCACTTATGTCCTCCAAATGGAAGCACTCAAACTCACATATGGGGTGGAAGTCACTCAACTCACTATCACTCTCACTCAAGTGGGCTAAGTGGCTCTCATTCGCACATGGGATTGGTACCAACTCATCAATCAAGCATATAGGAGTAGGCTCTACTATCTCATCTCCATGCGCCTCCTTGGTTGAAGGGAAAATCCCATGCTCAACCATCTCAACTCCATGCGCCTCCGTAGGTGAAGGGAGAATCCCATGCTCACCATGTTCAACTCCATCGCCTCCCAAGTCATCCTCAAGCGGTGGCGCCGTAGTGATGAGGAGAGCTAGGCTCGGATCCACATCCTCCTTGCGATGGCCTTGGAGTTCTTCATCTTGAAGTGTGGGGGCAATAGGCATTTTGGGGACTTGTGCTTGTAGCTTGTCGAAGTAGAGCGTCTTGGCACTTGGCGTTGTGCATTGCCATGCCACGTGACCCTTGGCCTTGCACACCTCACATAGGAGATTGGGACATTCCCGTGGAGGGTGGCCTTGTTGCTTGCACTTGTAGCATCGTAGTCCATAAGCACGTGACGAGGTAGAGGCCATTGTGGTGGTGGCGCAAGAGGTGGAAGTCGCCTTATGAGGAAGGTATGTTCGATGTGCACTTGCCATCCTTGGAGTGGTAGGCACCTTATCATGGTGTTTGTCGCCTTCATGTCGAGGCTCTCGTCTTCGTGCATCGTCACCATGGCTTGAGTGGTGTCGTCGAAGACTCGTGGAAGATGTTGGTCGATGGCGATGATGAAGTGGCTTGTGGTGGCGAAGCTCATGTGGTGACGTATGTCGATGACGGTCCTTGCCATGCCGAGATGATGGCTCATGCGACTTGGGATAGTGCTTGTGGCGCCTTGTGGAGCTTGGAGAAGAGTGTCGATGGCGATCATGTTGGGGACGCTCTTGATGCTCCATATGATGAACTCGCCGTAGATGGTCATGTGCATAAGCACTCTCATGGTGGCGCCTTGTGGAGCTCGGAGAAGTGTGTCGATGACGCTCATGATGGGGACGCTCTTGAAGATCCATATGATGGTGCCCTCGTGGAGGTCCTCCATCTTCATATGTAGCTCCATTTGCCAAGTAGGGGTATGTAGGAGCACCGACGTTGCTCATGGTGGAGTCGAGGTGAGGCTCCGTCACGGTGTCGATGTCGTAGACGTGGCGTTGCTCCACCATGTCGTCCATGCTTGATGAGCCATTGTCGATGTAGAGCTTGTCGAAGTCGTCCTCAAAGTGGTGCTCCACCATGTCGTCCATGTCGATGATGCTTGAGGAGCCATGGTCGTTGTCGAGCTCCTCGATGTCGGAGATGTCGGTGATGCTTGGGGAGCCATGGTCGTTGTCGAGCTCCTCGATGTCGGAGATGTTGGTGATGCTTGGGGAGCCATAGTCGGAGTAGAGCTCCACATGTTCCTCCACATCCGCGGTGCTTGAAGAGGAGTCCTCCTCTAAGTGCTCCATGTACTCCTCCGTATCCTCATCTTCGCTATCCATGTTAGCACGATGGTATCTATATAGTGTATGTTAGTGGAAGGAGACTACCTCGCAATCTTACCGTGGTATGACAAGATTGGGGTGATCCATCAAACCGAGAGTTAGAACAATTGTATCGGGCACTCACACAAAGACACACACAAAAGCTAGCAAATATAGTGGTAGGTGAGTGTGGTGGAAAGCCAAAAGACGAAATCCGAAATCAAGTGTATTGTCAAGAGTGGTGGAAATCCAAAAATCAAATGTTAAAGCGATGATCACTATAAACACGGAAAAGATGTGGAACACACACACGAGATGAACGGGGTTAGTGCGACTAAGGAATGAGCGGAAAAGTGTATGAAGCCCTTAAGCAAGGGTGCTCGGTGTCACACTAACACAAGAAGAGATCAAAGCTTCGGTTGCAAGGAAGAGACAACAAGATTCACACGTGGCCTCTCTTCTCTTATCTCTCTTTTGCTTAAAAGCTTATGACACTCTTTTGTATATGGTGGCACTTGCACTCTTTTGTATCTATGGTGGCACTTTGTACACTTTTGTATGTATGATGGCACTTGCACTCTTTTGGTGCTTTGGCGGCTTTTTCTCGCCCTATGTTAGCGTTAGCTCGCTCTTGCTATCTTGCCACACGAGTTTTGCTTAGAAGCTTGACTCCACACTACACACACACCTCACAATCGGGGCCACGTGCAATGTCTCGCAACACTCAATAAGCAATGCTCGATAGGATAGATCGCAAAAGAAGAGGGGTTACAAGGTGGGGTGCAAGTTATACCTAGATGTTAGGCGGTGTCGGAACACACAACTTGCGATGAAGGTGGTGATGTCGATGCTCTTGCGGATGCGGCGGAGGTTATGGGGCCGCGGTGATGTTTCCCGGTGGTTTGGGGAGGGTGGCGGTGCTTGCCGGCGGCGGAGAGGGTGGCGGGGGTTGGCGGAGGTGGCGGTGGAGGTGGCGTCCGGTTTCCGCCCGGTTGACCAGGCCCTGGACCGGCCTGCCCGGTCTACAGCCCGGTTGACCGGGTTCTGGCCCGGTTGGCGCCCGGTTGGCGCCCGGTTGGCGGCCGGTCAGGCGCCCGGTCTGGCGGCCGGTTGACCGGCCCTGGTGCCAGGCTGTCCGGTCACTGGCCCGGTTGGAGCCCGGTCAACCGGATTTCGCGGGGCACAGATTTTCTCTCTCCTGTTCTTGAGCGAAATCAAGCCAAATCGACCAAAACGAAGGGAAATGATGGAATTGGGGGCTAAAAGTTGGGGAGATAGTAGATCAAGCACTCCAACACCAAATCCATGGACCAAAACCACTCAAAACTCAACCAAATCGCAGATCGGTCAAGAGGCAAATTAGGGCTATTTTTGGGGATTTTTGGGGAAAAAATTTTAGAGACGAAATTGGATGGGTGGGGGGTCAAATCCGCGGAAACCAAAGGCTGCTGATACCATATGATGAGGTCTAAGACCCCGTGTGTGGCCCGATCTTGCGGTTGACCCGAAATCCAAGGAGGGAGAGAGGGAAAGCGCGAAGAACACGATGAACACGAAGAACACGAAGAACTCACGCACGCACGCCAACCCGATACAATCGATACTTACCCCCGTGGCTCGATGGACCACGCCAATAGAATCAACCCGGGAGAGACGCGCGGTAGAATCCCGGAGTGAGAGATCGGTGAGGAGATGAATCAAGGAGTGGGAGAGAGAGTGGGTAGCACTAGAATCTCACACTCACAAATCCAATCATCCAACAAGGGTAGCCTTGATACAAAGGGGATGAAACCCTAGGGAGACAAAGCTCAAATCCATATCTAAGCCTAAATCATGTCTAAAGAGGTAAGGGGGGTGCCTTGGGTCTATATATAGGCATACAAGGCCAGCAAGGGCGAACAGGTACGCGAATGGATAAGTTAAGGCAGTTTGGTGGGTCATTCCCGTCAGATCCGGTTTGGGGTCCGGTCTGACCGGGCTCGTGACCGGGCTGTCCGGTCAAGGGTCCGGTCTGACCGGGCTCGTGACCGGGCTGTCCGGTCGGGGTCCGGTCGACCGGTCGGAAACCGGGAAACTGCGAGGTTTCCGGTCTTCGCCCGGTACGAGGGAGCTGCGCCCGGTTGGGCGCCCGGTTGACCGGGCCTGGGACCGGACGGCCCGGTTGTGGGTCCGGTCTGACCGGGTCCTGGACCGGCCAGGCTGGGCCTCTTCCTCCCGCCTCTTCTTCCTCTTCCTTCTTCTCTTCTTCCTTGCACCATGGGAGTTCCTTCTCTCTTGGTCCTTGTCGATGTCGGCACCTATAGACACAATGATGATAGGCATGAGGTAGCATACCATTCACGTTGGTGTTGAGGTCGACCATAGAGAGGAAAGGGTTCACCTTGACATATATAGCGGGGGTTTGTGTTGTTGGTCCACTTGTGGGACTCCTTGGCCATGGTGTAGCGTCGACGATAGGCGGGGCTGCACTTGACGGTCTTGAGGTGGAGGTGTCCGAATGACATAGGCATCCCAAATGGGCCTGCCTCATATAGTACCCGGGGTTTATTGAAGGCCCACTACCCGAAGAATAAGAAGACTCGAGAACCCAAGATGTATTTAAGGAAAAGATAGAATTGTAATAGGAAGTGTTATTTGTAATCTGGCGGGATGAGTTAGAAACCGTCCCGGACTATGTAATCCTTGTATAGCACGAATCCCTCGGCTCCACCTATATAAAGGAGGGGTCGAGGGACGAGAAGATCATCGAATCATTGTCTACAAACCCTAGTTTTCATATTCGTCGAGTACTTTTCGGCTGAAACCTTCGAGATCTACTTGCCCTCTACTTCTAACTAAACCCTAGCCTATAATCCATAGGCATTGACAAGTTAATCCCTTGTCAATTGGCGCCGACCGTGGGGATTAGAGGCGTAAGGATCTGATCTCGATGGCACGTTCAAGATCTTCGACATCGTCAACCGGGAGCAACACTATGGATCGAGGTAAACAGATCGCTACTGGTCCTGTTGATTTTGTTCCTCACCCACCCTCCCGTTTGGATGCATATGCGTATCTGGCGGAGCCCTTGGAGATGACGTTCGGAAGGTTCCACTTTCGCGTCAAGAAAGAAGGATCGTATCGTGTCGAAATTCCGATTTCGTCGGGATCGTCGGCGGTCGATTCTGAATTTTCAAGCTATGCATCATCAACCGAGTCGAAGAAGAAACTTCGGCAACACGCTACGTCGGCACCGGAGCAAGAGAGAAACTCGCCAAGATCTTCGACAACGCATCGTCCGGGTCATCTCGCGGACTCATATATAAGCGATGGCTCAAGCGATGTCGACGAGTTACGACTTCGTCGACAAATCTCTCACAGATGGGCAAGGTCTTCATCAATCTCAACAATGATGTCACCGAACCCAACATAGATCTGAGTACAAAATATCATCAGATTTATGCTATCGAAGATCAAGAGGAAACATCGGAGGCTTTCGATCAATTGGGAAATCCTTTTGTCGATCCCTCAGATCTAAGGAGAGGTATGGGCACTAAATACGTCGGGCCTACACCACGCGTCAGAGTCCAACTTCCACAGGCAGCCTGGGATAGAGCGGCAAAAGCCATAGATGGTTCAGAACCAATGACGACAACAGCTACAGCTCAAGAACCGCAAGCTTATCAATATATGCTCGCACGAACTGCCCGAGAAATAGAAAAACAGGACAGCTGAGTTAAACGGGAGAAAGGAGGCAGCTTACGCATCCAGCGAGGAGAAGGGCAGATCTAAGTGGACAATCTAGAGTTTCGGGTGATAGCCACGGGAGGCTCGGAACGAGAGGAAGATCAAGGCTACAACACATACCCGAAGCGTAAAGAGAGTACTTGGTTCAAAACCTCGACATGTCCTTTATGACGATAGATACAAGAGGAAATATTATCCCTAAGACACCGGAAGCTGGGTATATGGCGACACAAGCTTACATCCTCGCATCCAAGCCGCCCCAGGAGATCCAAGGGAAACATTATACAACATGGCATTGGCAGGAGTTGGAGCTATGGGGACAGCGTTCGTAGCAACGCCTCCCGAAGGAGCGAGCAAGGCAAAATAGTCCACAACCTGCGGCGAGCAACGGCGGCGGCTCCGGAAGGACCAAGTGGAGCAAGAGACACGAGGAGTACAAGCGAGGGTCGATAGAGCAAGGCAAAGCAGAAGAGATCATCGGCGGTCCCCGGAGCTTAATGACGAGGATATGTGTGGTCTACCGTGCTTCACGAGAAGAGTCCGAAAACTCGAGTCCCCTCGGGATTCAAGTTACCCGATCACTTCAAAAAGTTCGACGGCTTGCAAGACCCGGAGGACTGGTTAATTGATTACCTCGAGACGGTGAAGCTAATCTGGAGGAACTAGAGCAACGAGCAATGCAAAGTATTCAGGTGCACTTAAGTGGAGCCGCTCGATCTTGGATCAAAAAACTTCCGCTAGGATCCATCGACAGTCGGGAAAGTTTCGAGGACGTTTTCGTCAAGAACTTTAGATCCACATGCAAGAAGCTCGCATCGTTGGAAGAGTTGAGGGCGTGTCGACAAAAGCCGAGATGAGTCAATGAGAAAATACATCCAAAGGTGGAACATCATAAAAAACTCGGCAGAAAATATATCCGACGAGAGAGCAATAGATGCGTTTGTCGCGGGAATCGGGCGCGGAGATTTTGTCGAGGACTTGGGAAGGACCAATCCAAAACGAGTATCCGCGTTGATGGAGATAGCAAATAGATGGGCAGACGGAGAAGACGCTGTCCACAATAAACGACACAGGTCGCCGAGAGGAGGACCGTAGTCGAAATTATCGGACGAGGCGACGATTTCCTCGGCGGTATCCGAATTACGACGCCCCGGGGCAAATTTCGGCAGGATTTCGGTCAAATACGGGAGCAAGCAACGAGAGATGATTATCGGAGAAGCAATGAGCAGCGAGGCGATAATAGGGACGACTCCCGTAACAGGCAAAATAGTGGGTCAAGGTTTCCACGACCTTTTATGTCTCCCGAAGAAATGCTGAACGGACCGTGCCAGATGCATTTTTTCCTCGATAGCAATGGGAAAAGACAGTCAGGACACCTGCAGAAAGATTGTCGAAATTTCCAAGCAATGTTCAGATGTGCAGAAAACGCTCACGCACGAGCAGCACAGAGAAACCCTCGGGAGCCTAGGAGCGAAATTCATCTACCACCACCTCCCGCGATTACAGAAGGCAATCAACACCAGCTCAGAATAGCGGCAGCACCAGCACCACCACCCTATGTTGATCCTAACTCCAACGGAGCAGGTGTCGATGATTCAGAAGGAAGGCCATCCAATAGAGCTCAAAAAGTAATCTCGCGACGGTGTTCATGGCGGAGAAAATGCCTCCACCAACGGTTGAGTACCTCAATTGGTCGGGACAAGACATTGGCTTCACCATAGCGGACCACCCGCAGCAAGTTCCTCGACCGAGGCGGTCGGCACTCATTACGCCGGCGAGTTATCGCGAGATTTGACGTTTCTCGAGTATTCATAGATGGCGGCAGCAGCCTAAACCTCATGTATGCAGATACATTGAGGAAGATGAACATATCCTTAGCAAACCTGAAGCCAACAGACACAAGGTTCCACGGAATCACACCAGAGAAACCAAGTTACCCACTGGGGAAGATCAACCTCGACGTTCAGTTTGGAACCCGAGAAAATTATAGAATCGAGAAGCTGGAGTTTGAAGTCGTGGATTTCCCATCGCAGTACCACGCTTTGTTGGGACGACCAGCATACGCTAGATTTATGGCAGTACCACACTATACATACCTGTTATGGAGATTGCCGGACCCAAGGGACCAATCACGGTCAAAGGGAGTTTTGCTTTAGGCCGATAAGTGCGACAAGGATTTCCATCGATTGTCAGAAACCTTCGGGATGCAAGCGGAATACTTGGCGTCGAAGAGCATGACTGATTACGACGTACTGCCAGACGTCGGAAAGCCAAACAAGGAATCAACTTTCAACACAGAGAAAAATTCTAAGGAGGTGCAGATTCACCCGACAGATCCAAAAAAGACGACATCCATTGCAAACAACATGGATATCGCATAGGAAAGCGCGCTCGTCGAGTTCCTCCGTGAGAACTGGAAAATCTTCGCATGGTGTCCAGCTGACATGCCGGGAGTACCCGGGGAACTTGCCGAGCACCACCTAAATTTGGATCCAACAGCGAAACCAATCGAGACAACCTTTGCGGCGCTTTTCCGAACCAAACCGCAAATCCATGCTATCGAAATAAATCGACTAGAGGAAGCTGGTTTTATCGAGAGAGATATCTACGAAGCCACATGGGTAGCTAACCCGGTGATGGTGCCAAAGAAAAACACGACAGTCCTTCGCATGTGCGTCGACTTCACGTGTCTCAACAAACATTGCCCTAAGGATCACTTTCCCCTCCCAAGGATCGATCAAATTATCGACTCCACGGCAGGTTGTGAACGTCTTTCCTTTTTGGATGCATATTCTGGTTATAACCAGATCAGACTAAAAGAAGATGATGAAGCCAAGACAGCGTTTATTACACCTTACGGCGTGTTTTGCTACAAGACAATGCCCTTCGGTCTAAAAAATGCGGGAGCAACATATCAAAGGATGATGCAGAAGTGTTTAGCAACACAGATTGGGAAAAACGTGCAAGTATACATCGATGATGTCGTTATAACATCAAAAAGGGGGCAACGCTGATCGAGGATCTCAAAGAAACTTTTGACAACCTCGACAAATTTTGCCTCAAGCTGAACCCGACGAAGTGTTCCTTTGGCGTCCCGACGGGAGAACTTCGGGATTTCTAGTTTCAGCAAGAGGGATTGAAGCAAATCCCGACAAAATACAAGCCATAGTAACAATGAGGAAGCCAACAAAGTTGAAAGAAATACAGCAGCTAACTGGGCGAGTCGCAGCTCTGAGCAGATTCGTCGCCAGGTTAGGAGAAAAAGCACTACCATTTTATGCGCTGATAAAGCAAGGAGATAAATTCCAGTGGAACGAAGAAGCTGATCGAGCTTTCGAAGATCTAAAGCGAAAAATATCGACACCACCAATCTTAGTGGCTCCTAAGGAAAAGGAACCTCTCTGCTGTATATTGCAGCCACGCCCCAAGTGGTTAGCACGGTGTTAGTTGTCGAAAGAGAAGAAGAAGGAAAATCCATGGAGTGCAGCGACCGGTATACTCGTGAGCGAAGTCTTGTCGCCCTCGAAACAGAGGTACCCTCGGTACCAAAAGCTAGCATATGGAGTGTTCACGACAGCACGAAAATTGCGCCACTATTTTTCGGCACACCCGATCATAGTGGTCAATGAAGCTCCTTTGTCAAATATACTTGAACAACCCGGAAGCTACGGGTCGTGTCTCCCTTTGGGGAATAGAACTTTCCCTCGGGACATCACGTATGAAAAAAGAAAAGCAATAAAGTCGCAAATACTACCGGACTTCATCGCAGAGTGGATGGAGTTGCAAAATACGGGACCCCAGATTTATCGAGAACCTGGACTATGAACTTCGATGGGTCCAAGAGGCTAGAAGGGGCTGGCGCAGGAGTAGTACTCATATCACCTGAAGGCGACAAGTTGAAGTACATCCTTCGTATGACGTTCCCCAACGCATCTAACAATGAAGCGGAATATGAGGCTCTCATACACGGGATGAAAATGGCGAAAGCCTGCGGAGCAACTCGACTAAAAATCTTTGGCGACTCACAGTTGGTAGCTCAGCAAGTTATGAACCAATGTGACGCAGTCAATGATAGCATGATGGCATACAAGGAGGTGTACAATGAGCTCGAGAAATTGTTCGATGGATGCGAAGTAAAACATATTAGCAGATTGAGCAACGACGAAGCCGACGTTCTTGCAAACATCGGGTCGCAGTGCCTTGCAGTCCCACCAGGCGTATTTTGGGAGGAGATAACAGAGAGATCCACTGAGACGACAAAATCAAAAAAGAAGGAGAAGAAACCCTCGGGGGCTATCAAGGAGAAGCAAGAGGAAGAAGAAGAAGAGCAAGACCTGGTCCTAGTAATACAGATACCATGGATGCAGCCATACATATCATATATCCTCGGGAAAGAAATACCGGATGATCCGAGTTGAGGCAAGGCGAGTAATCCGACGCTCCAAAGCTTTCACGGTGGTTAAAGGAGAATTATATAAGCGAAGTATTTCAGGCGTCTTGCAAAGGTGCGTTACACCCGAAGAAGGAAGAATAATTCTAAAGGACGTACATGAAGGAATATGTGGCCACCACGCAAGTAGTCGAGCTATCGCAGCCAAGGTTTTTCGGGCAGGATTCTACTGGTTGACAGCAATAGAGGACGCTAAGGACATAGTGCGAACTTGCGACGCGTGTCAAAGGTTTGCCGCAAAACCTCACTCTCCGACAGCAGAGCTAGCACCAATACCTTTGTCATGGCCCTTTGCACAATGGGGACTCGACATGGTAGGCAAGTTACATAAATCGTCGCCGGGAGGAAAGGAATACATGCTAGTAGGCTGTCGATAAATTCACAAAATGGATAGAAGCGAAGCCGATAAATTCACCGGACGGAGCATCTGCAGTAAAATTCATAAAAGACCTCGTCTTCGATTTGGAGTGCCCCACGAGCATCGTCACGGACAACGGCGGTAACTTCACGTCCAATGAATTCAAAGACTATTGCGAAGAGGCGGGTATCAAGCTGAACTTTGCATCGGTTGCACATCCTCAAACCAATGGGCAAGTCGAGAAAGCCAATGGCATCATCCGCAATGGCATCAAGAAGCGCTTGTTAGGACCACTAGAAAAAGCTCGACATACCCGGCCCGAGGAACTACCAAGTGTGTTGTGGAGTATCCGAACAACTCCAAATACGACGACACAAGAAACTCCGTTTTTACGGTACATGGAGCGAAGCAGTACTACCAATCGAGATAGAGCACAACTCTCCACGTGTCGCGGAGTATGACGAAGAAACGTCGAGAAAAGCATTAGAAGATGATGTGGACGCACTTGATGAAGCTCGAGATGAAGTATTATCTCGAGTAACCAAATATCAACGGGACTTGAAGAATTACCACGGTCGACGTTTGCGGCCAAGATCTTTTCAGGTGGGCGACCTAGTTCTTCGGCTCACGCAAAAAAGTCATGAAAAACTCGAGTCACCGTGGCTCGGCCCTTACATCGTCACGGAAGTAATCGGAGGAGGAGCATACGGGATAAAGGACAAGAAGACAGGGGTGGAGGAGCCAAACCCACGGAACGTGGCGCAACTCGGGCGGTTCTACGCCTAGAGTCGAAATATAGTCCTTGTAAAACTTCAATGTACTGAAACGCCCGCGAGTTTTCGGACGCACTCTTTTCCTTTTCGGGGCACCGAGTGGGGCCGGAGAAGGTTTTTAATGAGGCGGGCTCGCGGTGCTGCAATATAATAAAGATAGTGGCTATATCACCTTCTTCTTTGTCAACGCGACCAAAGTCATCGCTCCGACGAATTTCAATATAGTTCATCGATAAAGAAGAAAAAAATCTTGCCTTGGTATTCAAATACCTCGTGAGTCAATAAAAATACAAAATAGTACTCAATAAAAGCTCGGGGGCTCATACTTGCCTTCAATATATAAATGCCTTGGTCCACAACCTCGCAAATATACAAATATAGAAAAAAGTCACCGAAACACTCGGGGGCTAGACAAACATAGAAATATAATGGTTGCTTTACAATATGGTCATGGACTACAAAGAAGAAATTTCTACAAGAAGCAAATAACTAGTCTTGATTCGGTATGTCGTCAAGAGTAACTCTGTTTCTCTTCGGGAGCAGCACCAAGAAAGTCGGCATAATGGCCATCGGCAAAAAAGTCGGCATCCATCCGAAGAAGGTCCTCAATCATTTCTTCGGCTATAGGTGTAACCTTCGTGTTAATCCTATCAACACCAACTCTCCGGCGTTTTACCTTTTGATGAACCCTCTCGACAACTTGGGCAAGGTCAAGCTTTGAGTGACGGATCTGGAGCATGATAAGAGCAAATCCGGCACCGGCTACCAGTTGTGCTTTGACAAAATCGTGGATACTGCGAGCATCCTTGAATCTTTCCATCAATTCAGGAAGAGTTTTTGGTGGGACATTACGAGGAAACATGGAGTTGTAAACCATGGATAAGGTTTTGGTACAGAAGTGAAGGAAATCACGGGTTTGAGAAGTACGATCCCGAAATCCGGTAATTTGGCGGGTCCTCTCCGGAGTGGCCCAAAACAAAGAACCATGGTCCAAGGAAAGATTGACAAGGAGGTTTGTCCTAGCGTTTACCCTTTCTTCCTCGGCGACGATCAATAAAGGCACCTATCAACACAACGAAGGGACAACCTTTAGGAGACAATAGCATGAAGATGAAAGATATCACAAGACGAGACAAACATACACGACATATACTGCAGCTTCATTCATTAACTCGAGCATGAAATTTTCTCGAGTAACCGCTTTTCGGCTTCGAAACAGGCAATCTCCTTAGCAGCCATAGCCTCGTGGACTTGCTCGAAGGGCAACTTTTTCGGCTTCGGATGATTTACGAGACTTGCTCCATCATCACAAGTGTTTGCTTTTTCGCATCTCGAAGTTGTTGTCGAAGATCATTCAATTCTTGCGACAGGGTATCATCGACAGGTGCGATATCGATACGGTTCTCTCGCGCGGGAAGAAGGCGAAGCATTGGAAGGAGTAGGAATTGGAGTATAGTTATCAAATATCAACTGAAATTTAAAACAGAACAACATTAAAAAACGAGGCAAAGATAGAGTTCTTCATTAATCTCTCGAGAATAATTACAAGGGCGCTACGGTGGAGCTAGGGAAATACGTGTCGCCAAAAGACTACTTTGGCGACAAGAGCAAAAGAAGCAAAAGAAAAACAGAGGCATGCAACTAGACCTCCGGCCTTGACGAACTAGGAGTCGACGTTGGCTGGATCCGAGATACGCCAAGATTTTCTTCGTATTGGGCTTGGCCGCCTTCATCGGTGACTTCCACCTCGGCTGTTCTATCGGATCGGTGTCGCCAACCTTCGTCCGGTCGAGAGTCTGCTGACCGTCGGCAACCGAAGCAACGATATTTTCAACGGCTACCTTCATGTTCTCATGGCGCGGCTTCAGCCCAAGATCTTCGATGTATTGAACATCTTGGCGAGGTCAAGGAAAGTCGAAGGTTCCTCTTTCTTCGGGAAGAAGTAGGGGAACAACGCCGACAAAGCCCCACGGCATTGGCCACACCTTCACGAATTTCGCGTCCATGGGACTCTAGAAGAGAAAGTGCGTCAAGGAGAGGGTCATTGACGATTTCTCCAGATCAAAATCTTGGTTGGTTTGAGCTGCCACATAAAACAGAATGTTAGTCGAAAATCAATAAACAAGAAGTACAAACAAAAAAGAAGGGACAAGCGATATTACTCAGCGTGCGTCGACTTTGCGAATTCAAGCGCTTGATGATCCCTTGTTCTCGTGCAACCTGCGCAGATTTTTGCTCGTGCAAGGCAGATTCGACATCTTTGAGCCTTTGCTTGCAATTCTTCGACACTAGCGGCCTTTGCCTTGGCATCATCGGCTTCAGCTGCGGCTTCGCTAGCGGCAAGTTCAGCCTTCTTGCGAGCCGTTTCACTTTTCTCAAGATTCAGAAAGTGTCTCGGCACGTTTGTTAGCCTCTCGCAAGTTTTTCGTTGAGAAAGGAAAAGAAAGAGAAGAAAGATTCAAAATAGCGACAAGCGGAAGGAGTAAAAACTCAAGGAAAAACAGCAAGTACAACGATCGTTACCTTCGGCTCTGTCGGCATACTCGCGGTACCCAATAAATTGGGACCCGATGCGGATGAGATCCTTGATCATAGGCTGTCAAAGAAAAAAGTAAGAAGGGGAAAAACTTCGGCATTACAAGAGTAAGGGTCACGCAAAAGCAAAATAGAGGAAATATAGATCTCGATAAACTTACATCATCTAAGAGCTGCGACGAAGAGCTGCCCAATTGAGGAGGAGGCTCAACGACCATTTCAACCCTTGCCCTTTTTGGCGAAGGGACAAGGGGGCTTGACGGTGGAATAGTAGTGGCGACGTTTTGTTGGGGAGACGATGTTTCATCTCCTTCAACTAACGTGTACGAAACAAGCACGATGCGTGACGTCTCTGGTCCGAGGAGCTACGTCGATGCTCGGTACTTCTTCCTCATCACTAGTAAACAAAAATTGACGAGTATAAAAAGCAAGACAGAGTTAAACCTTTCGAGTACATCAAAAAAGGAGGAGAGATAAAATTGACTTACGAGCTGATGAGGGACTCAAAATAAGGATCATAAGCTGCCTTCGGATCCGAAGGAACAACTTCTTCGGCCTTAGAAATGCTAGAATCCTCGACTTCAGTCCTTTTCCTTTTGTTCTTCGGAGAAACGAGCAGGAGGAAGGGATTCGGTCGACTCACCGGCCTCGGACTCAGCCTCTCTCTCATGAGAAGCCGCGGATTTGTGAGAACCCGCAACTTCACTTTCGGGAACGAGAAGAGCCACGAGTATCGTCGGCAACGATGGTCATTTCTTCGACCTCTCCACCCTCGGGAAGAGGAGGAAGGGAAGTTACACTAGGATGATCCTGAAAAAATAGAAACCAAAGAAAAAGTAAAGACATGACAACACAATGAGATGCAGGAAAAAAGGTGCAACAAGATAAAAACGCGGAAAGATAAAATACCTTGGGGAGTGGATTGGTGGAGCTGTATGGTTCCACACGACAAGAAGAAGGAACTGGATCTTTGCCCAGGCGAGAAAGTCTTCGAACCAACTTCTCCAAGTCCTTGGTGGAAAGGTCACCGGAGATTCTGTTGGCGTCATTTTCACCAGAGTACGTCCAAAGGGGATTTTGCGAGCCTGAAGAGGCTGCACTCTAATCCTAAGGAAATAGGCGAGTGATTTGAACACCGAGATAGCTCCTCGCCTCGAGTATTTTGAAGGCTGGCGAATGCGAGACATGAGCGCCTCCGTCGCCTTTTCTCTTCCTCGAAGCTTCGGCATCCCGGGAGCGACGGCGCTGAATTTTGGTACTCCGTCGAAGGGAATTATGTTGTGCTCAACGGAGTTGGCGCTTTCTTCGTGAATGTAAAGCCACTTCTTGCGCCATCCTTGGACGAGAATCAGGAAACTTGACGTCGAAATAATCGACATCGGTACGAATACTGAGATAACAACGCCACCTATGTTATAAGTGACGTTGTGGGAGCCATTGCGGCGGAGGCGGAAGATGCGTTTCCAAAGAGCCCAATTAGGAGCGACTCCAAGAAAGCATTCGCAAAGGGTGATAAAAATAGAAATGTGAAGGATGGAATTGGGGGTCGAGATGATGCAGTTGAATCCCATAGACAAAGAGAAGACCGCGGAGGAAATCATGGATCGGGGTAGAGAGGCCGCGGATAAGATGATCAACGAAACTAACCCGATACTCCATTGGAGGCTTGGGATAGCTTTCTTCACTGGGAAAGCGGATGGCGCCTTCCTTCTTCATCGGGCCAAGCCTTTTCATCAGGTTGGAGTCTTGGTTGGAGATCTTGGATCTCTCCCACTCAAAATCTTCAGCGGCCATCGCGGACTCTGGAGTGCTGTGGCGGGTCAAACGCGCACGCGGCGGCATCCACGGAAGCGGGTTGAGCAATGTATGCGAGAGCGGGAAATCGGCGAAGATTGGGCGCAGAGGAAGATTTGCGAAGAGGAACAGGTGAGCGGCGCAAGCGAGGATGAACGGAGGTTGAAGACAGGTTTATATAAGATTTGGGTGAAGCAGTGTACCGTTGGATGAGGAAATCGTGTGGTGAGAATTGATTTTCTGGTTACAAGGGCAAAAAAGTATTTTTACGGGGATAGGCGTTACCGCACGAGCACCAGAAAAAGCGGAGGACGTGTGTCCCCCATTTGCACGATGTGTCAACATGGTGGGAACGATGAACCCACAAAGTAGAAAAATATCGACCAGTGATAGAGTTGAAGAAAATTTGACAAGGGAAAATATGTCGACAAGAGAAAGGAGAATCGCGACAGGATAAGTTATTTGAATGCATCGGGAGCCTTTGGTCAGAAACAAGTTTTTGCCCAAATGCTCGGGGGCTACTTCGAAAAAAGAAAACTTTCGACAATGGCAAATATAGAAAATGTTGAGCCTACAACCAAGCACAAGTTCTTGGCTGTAGCCTCGGGGGCTACTCCCATCAGGAGCGCTGTTCGCGCACCCGATAAAAAAAAAAAGAAAGAGAGAAGAAGAAGGAGGAAAGAATATCAAGAGATAATGGCAATATAGTGACAAGGTGGACTAAAATGTTGAGCCTACAACCAAGCACAAGTTCTTGGCTGTAGCCTCGGGGGCTACTCCCATCGGGAACGCTGTTCGCGTGCCCGATGAAATTAACAAAGGAAAAATAGAACAAGCAAGAGAGTATATTTCGAGTTATCATTAACTCTCCATATACTCCCATCGGGAAAGCAATATAAGTCATATTTGACTCAATAAAATGTGCCATTCCAACAGCAGGAAAAGCACTCGACAATATATTCTCAGAACGCCGAAGTTGCGATCAATTTCGAATGCCGCAAAATTGCGAAGGTAAGACCCCGGACCTATTCGCATGGGCGTGGCATCGCCGAAGACTGCGCTACTGCTACTTTTATCCGTATCAACGGATACGAAGAAAAATCCTAACGGACGCGTTAGGTACTCGATAAATTTAGCCGGGACTCGACGGAATGGTAAGACCTTAAGCGGCGCCTGTCGAAGTTTACACCGAGTATCCCGAAATCATGTCCGGGGACGTGATTTTGAAGTAGGTTTTTGCGGATTGCCACTAGAGCGGTTAACTAGTACCGATCCGTCGGATGAACTAGCCCCAACTACCAATATCCCTGTACAATATAGAATTTTATGAGAAAGAGTATGAAAGTTAGAGCTTTCGAGTAAAAATAAACGGTGGAGATTTTCCTTGATTCTAATGATTCAAGCAAAATCTCGGGGGCTACTGACATAGGCATCCCAAATGGGCCTGCCTCATATAGTACCCGGGGTTTATTGAAGGCCCACTACCCGAAGAATAAGAAGACTCGAGAACCCAAGATGTATTTAAGGAAAAGATAGAATTGTAATAGGAAGTGTTATTTGTAATCTGGCGGGATGAGTTAGAAACCGTCCCGGACTATGTAATCCTTGTATAGCACGAATCCCTCGGCTCCACCTATATAAAGGAGGGGTCGAGGGACGAGAAGATCATCGAATCATTGTCTACAAACCCTAGTTTTCATATTCGTCGAGTACTTTTCGGCTGAAACCTTCGAGATCTACTTGCCCTCTACTTCTAACTAAACCCTAGCCTATAATCCATAGGCATTGACAAGTTAATCTCTTGTCACCGAAGGCCACCCCGCATCAAGAAGTAAGGGCATCTCCAACGCGGCGATCCAAACGGACGCGCTGGGCCGTCTGTTTTGGGTCGTTTAGGTGGCCACGCGGACACCCGGACAGCGGTCCGCGTTCGCGTGTCCGTTTGGGTCGCACGCTGTGTGAAGAAAAAAAAAAGGTAAAATTTAAACCTAACCAAGTTTCATTAAACATATGGCCTATTTTGGGCAAATTTATACATATGCCCTATTTTGGGCAAATTTAAACTACCAAAAGAAGCCCTCTATATGGGCTTTAAACTTAAAAACAAATAAAAAACCTATCATAGGGTTTGAGGAGGACGAGGTGGCCGCCGGTGCGCCTCCTAGTCCCTATGGGCCTCGTCGCCGTCGACGTCGACGACGTCCCCGGGCGGCGAGGCGCTGTTGTGGCTCGACCGCGCCGGGGACTCCGGCCACGGCGACCACAGGGCCTACTCCCAGGCCGAGTGGGGGTACGGAGCCGCCCGCTGCTCCGCCGCAGTAGCCCGGAGCTCCGCCTCTCCTCCCTGAGGCGGAGCTCCCGCCTGGCCTTCTGGCGCCTCTCCTGCTCCGCCACGCGCCTGGCCTCCTGGCGCATCTCCTCCTCGCGGTGGAGCCTGGCCTCCTCGCGCCGCCGCGTCGCTTCCTCCTCCCGGCGGACCTGGTCGAGCAACGCCCAAGCCTCGGCGTCCTCGACCGCCTGCCGGGCCTCCTCCTCCATCGCGGAGGTCCGGATGACCGCCGCGAGATGCGGCCACTTGGCCTCCTCCTCCGCCGTGGACAGCGCCAGAGCGGCGCGCATGTCCGGGTCGTCGTCCTCCGGCTTCGGCAGCAGCGGCGCGGGTTGCGCCAATGTCGCGCCGACGCGGGAGGCCTCTCCGATGTAGAGACCGCCACGGTTTCCCCCGGCCCTCAGCGCCGGCGGGGGACGGCGGCTGCTGCTGGCCTCGCCGTCGTTGGCGCCGGGAGCGAAAGCCCTCTTCGGGGCCATGGCAGCGGTTGCGCGTGCGTGAGGAACTGCCGAGTGGAGTGCGGAGTGGACTGGACAGATCCCTCCCAGTCCCGCGCCCCCACCAACAGCTGGGCCCAAGGGAGGCGAGCTGGCGAGCGGGCGGACGCGACCGGACGCCGCGTGCCATCCGCGGCCACGCAAACCTGGCCCAGATTTGAGCCGGGTTTGGATTGTCCCGGACACCGGACAGATGCGTGGCCGCGTTGGGTCGTGGTTTTGTCCGTTTGGACCCATCTGGACGCGTGATGGATCGCCGCGTTGGAAATGCCCTAAGGTCCTTGAGTCCTTGTTATCAAGTCACACCGGTATGTTACTGGGGATCCGAGTGTTTAATTCTCCTACTATTACATACCCTTCTCTTGCCAAAGAGCAAATACATGAAACATGCTGTTTACAAAGGCTGTCAAATGGGCAACACTAGATGACCGCGTGTGCGTGTATATATGTCTGTGGGTGAGAATGTATGTACATATCGATCGGGGAGTAAGTGAACTGTCTGCATCAGCTGCCAAAGCAAAAAACAAGTGCTGTGATGAATGGAGGACCATATGCGCGCGTGCATGATGAAGCTTTTGGTTGCTTGCTTTGTTTCTGAACATAATATGGTTTTCTTCTAGAGTAATTGGCCTTGTTTCTGGCGTGCTTGTTTGTTTGTGCAAGCCTGTGTAATTTGTCAGGATTGCTTTATGCAAGCCTCTGTAATTTATTTTCTTTTGTGAACGGATGAACTAGCGTTCCTGCCTCTTGCTATTTATTTAGGGGCGATGGTGTTGGAGGTGTGTGCAAAATAAGGGAGAGAGGGAGGGATGTAAAACCTTATTTGGATTCAGGCACCGAACCATGATGACTGTTAGTTTTTAATCTTGATTGTATCTGCATTAGTTTGTTTGTTTCCTACATGTAGTTAGTTATAATTTAGTACTTAGATCGATAAGGTGCAGACGCCAGAGATGCAAGGTGGGATGCTGGTGCGCACTGGCGGAGCTATGTAGGGGCCGACCCGGGCCATGGCCCGCCCAAGATTTTAAGGAAAAGACCATATATACCTATGTAGCAGAGCCCAATTCCGGACGAATCCATTAGCTGGGACAGATGCATACGATCCGAGCAGGCCTAGTAGCAACGTAACGATATGGAGCGGCCCAGCCTGCTAGCCACGCAACGAAAGTTAGGGCGCTCTCAAAAAATATCGTCCAGAGTACTAGGAAGCTAGCTTTGTAACAGAAAATTCAAGTGTTGTCCGGGTTATATGGTTCCCTACTTTTGTTTCTTATTTTTGAAACTTCTAATATTTGATTGCAAAGTTTGAAAAAAAGTCTGAATAAAATACCTGGACATAGACAATGTTTGTATTCCATCGGTGTGTAAATTTTCAATACGAAATACATTGTATTTAACCCATGGTAAAAATCACAAAATCTAACAAATAAGAAAACCGAGATAACAAAATCAAGGTTTATCATTTTCTCCGAGCCCAAAATGCAGCATATTTCGTTCTTACGCACTCATAGATTACAATATTGTGTACATCCTGATATTTCTTTGACTTTCTTTAGATGCATAAATTCAGAATTTTCAGAGGTTCAAAATTGGCAGTCATATAGCCCGAGCTACAAAAGTCCACTCGCGCTTTGTAATGGTAAAAAATCTTTCTTATGCAGTTAATTTCCATCGCTAGTTCAACGAGTATTGTTTTCTTCCTTTCTCCAAAGGTCTCCAAATTCTTAGATTCAGCGGTTTAAAGCATGATTTTTCACTCAAAACTTTCCAACTCTTTAGCACTCGACAAAAAGAAATGTATTGCCTTTTATCCTGGCCCGCCCATCCTTTTCTTTGTAGCTCCGCCACTGCTGGTGCGGCCGTGCGAAGCGGCGTGCTGGTGAGATGCTGACGATGGCGAGAAGCCGTCGTGCATGCTCTAGGTTGTTAGCTGTGTTAGCTAGCTGCATGTGTGCCCGGCCAGGACGTGTTCTGCCTAGAGTGATTCTAGGAGCTGATCAGGTTAGCTGTTAGGCTTAGTGCGTGAGTATCTGAGTTAGTTGAGTTAGTGGTGAGAGTGGTGTGTCGTGCATAAGGTTAGTGGCGAATGTGGTGCCTTAGCTGCGTGTGTGAGTCACTATATAAGGCCATGTACTCATCGTGTTTATAAGTGTGAAGCAGAAAAAAGCTGAGGGCTGTGTGAAACAGCCAAAGCCCAAATACCTCGTCTTCCTCCGTGTGTGTTGTGAGTTCTTGTGTGAGGAATACAAGAGATTGAGTGAGAGGTAGAAGAAAGTACGAGCTGAGAGATTCAGCTCCAACAATAACTTCTTATATCTATCGGCCGCGGATGGAAGATTGATGTTTGGGATAACTAGAGCTTCTAATCCATGCCAGCATAACCCTTATCCATTGCAAGATAAAGATAAAGATTCAAAGTTTACATCTCAAGGTTCATACAAAATTTCAGCAAAGATTAACCAACAAAAAAAAAGCTAGACACAACTCTCTAAGCATCATTTTCCTATTAGATTTCCACCGGCCACTCTAGTTGATTATAGCCCAAACGACTACCATCAATCGAGTGCATCCAGCATCCATATATTCCCGTTGCTCTGCAGGAAGGAGGAAATACCACATGTGAATCCAGTATGTGACTTTGTAGATGACCTGCAAAAAGTTTGGCACACTTGTTTTGTTAAACACAACATCGTTTCGATAATTTCAAATTGCCTGAACTAAGGCACAAACTTTCACTCGAATTCTAGCCTTAACAGCTGATTCAATCCCGTTGAGCCAATTCCTAAACATATTGATTATATTAGCAGGCGGTTGAACATTAAAATTAAAATGAGTAACTCTCCTGATCGTGACAAAACACATACTTCTTACATCCAGTCCACAGTCGTTTTGCTAAGTTATCTTAGTGAGAAGAAATTTTCTATGAAGGAACCAAATGAAGACCTTTATCTTTAATGGAACTTCCGCTTTCAAAGATACTTCCGCAGAAATTAGTACATTCATTCATAAAATATGCATACATAGATTTAACCGAGAAAGATCTAGAAGAAGTTAAACTTCATGAAAATCTATCAGGTTCATCGACCAGGTTAATACTCATCAATCGTTCGTTAAATTTAACCATATTCATACTTGTTTCTTGTCAAAACCCAACTAAAACTAACATTCATCGGTGTATTGGACAATACATTTGCAACCGTGGCATGTTTATGTTGCACACTGTTATATAGCATGGATAATGAGTGGATAGAGATGTGTTACCTAGCCATAGGTCTTCCCAAAATTGAGTGCTAGTCTCGTCCTTAATGACAGACGATCCTCGTTTGAAGAAGTTATCCCTGACCCCCATAATCCATCTTCAAAAGGGTGAATCAGTCGGGTTAACTTGTACTTGAGTTTTGTGACTTAGATGTTTCTTAACTTAGATATTTATTATGCAGTAGCTCCTGCCACACCCCTTGTTTATTAATTAATTAAACTTTAAATAGCTATTTGCTGAGTAAACACTTATTCTTTTATCTCCAGTACTTTAATACTTTAATGCCTAAACCTCTCTGATCTTTAGGGCGACTCCACTTTGAAAGATGATACTTCTTTTTTAGATTGTTGCTTTGCCAAAAGAAACGTGACCTAAAGAAGAACGAAATTAGTAAGGACTAGACGATCTTCGTATGAGAGCATCTTGCCGCATCTTGCCTATCCAGCTCCCAAATTTCCACAAAAAGTGATCTTCCACCGATTTCCATTCTTTATTAAGGAGCTTCCATAATGTGTAGGAATACCTAGGTATTTGAAAGAAAGAGCATCAGTACAACCAAATATACACATATATTCCTCTTTAGTCTTTAGCCTTTTCAAAAGAGAAAATCTCACTTTTATGAAAGGTAATCTTAAGATTCGAGAGTTGTTCAAAGATGTATATAGCTTTCTGCGAGTATGTTTCATGAAAAGAATAATGTTTACTGTAAAATTGAGACCCACAACGGCCTCCAACCGCCATCCTTCTTAGCCCGGCTAATGAGAATTACAAACATATTTGCTACTATATTAAAAAGAATGGGGGACAAGAAATCGCCTTCACGCAAACCCTTTAAAGTCTAAGAGGCCTGAAAGTAATTCCATCCTATACAAACCTCACAACCCATTCAAACCACAGAGGTGGCGAAGGGCTTGTTGCAACAAAAAAAAAACTATTTAACTTTATCATAAGCCTTTTACTCCTAACTTTTATACAGTACTAAATTTTCGACACTTATTATGGATCAAGGATCGAAGGTAGCACTAGTTCTGTGCGCCTGCATTAGTAGTTAAACAGTTTTATAAAATACATTAGCTAACGAAAAGAAAGGAGAGATGCATGAAAGCAACATATATTGTGGCGAATTGGCAAAAGAAAAGAACATATATATTATGGCTTGGTGGTCTGTGGTCTGTGGTCTGAGCTCTGAAGGAGGCACAGAGCTGAGCTGCTTCAGCCTCTCACAGGCGCTCGAGCTCCGGGTTGTACACGTCGCTGGGCTGCGGAACCTGCTTGTGCGGCAGCGGCTTCACATCCTTCTCCTCTGTCGTCGTCGTCTTCTTCTTCTCGTCATCCATGAGCTTTTCTATGGCGCCGCCATCGTTCCCTCCTCCTCCTCCTCCTCCTCCTCCTCGTTGATCCTCCGCTGTGTCTACACCGGAGAGCTCGCTGGGCGCACCGCGGCCGGCAACGGCGCCGTCGACCTCGCTTGCCTTCCCCTGCTGCTCCATGACTTCTATCTTTTCTTTGTTTATCGCCTCAGCCCTCAGTGACGCCTAGATCGCTTCCTCGACCGGTGCTTCCCTCTTCTTGTTTTGTATGCTCCTTCTCTGCCTGTGCTACGTGTGCAAGCACGCACGCGCTTCGCCCAAAGCTGCACCACGTCGCAAGCCACGTGTTACGGTGACCGTGCGGCTCTCTCGTGTCCCTCCACGTATGGAAGTTGATGAGTGAGTAAATTAACAATGCTAACCTGATGGGTTATCTCAAAGAAGAGGAACCTGGTGGTTTGGATTGCTTTTACATGTAACTGGCTATGGTATAATCTGCACCAAAACTAGTTTAAATCACTCTGGTTAACAAACCCCTCTGTAAATTCATCTTTATGGTAAATGTAGTATGTGAATGCATAGTTCTTATTGCGATGTGATTTAATTTTCACAGTAACTTTTATCAATACACTGCATATAGCAACGAGAAACTAGCTAGGGGTATACGTAAACATGTTTGTACTCTTACAATTGTCAGACAGACATCTAGACATTCTACAGCAGCAGAGGTAGCTTCACAATTTGGTAGAGCTCCAGCTCCCGGCAGCCGAACGCACCCCTCCGCTATGTAAACAAATGGCCGCCTTCAAAACGCTTCCTACGTGTATTCTTAACCTGGCAAAATTTTGGTGGAAACGTAGCTCATATTCACAAGGGATACTAGGGTAATGACTAGTCTGATGAACATAAATCTAAAACCCAACAAGATAAAAATTTCCCCTGGCAAACAATGTGTCACGAAACACATTTCGCAATCTCCCCCAGACAAGAAAAGCTTCAAAGTAAATCATACCCACTAAGTCAGAAGATAGCATAGCTCAAGTCTGACAGAACTGAATCTGGTGCTTCGTTTGGTGGACCTGTTGAATATAAGCATTCCAAAGTGTTGCGTTGGAGGAAACTATGAATCGCCTTGGCACGAGAAAACAACATCAACATCGCACCGCTACAGATAGAGAAACATCAAGAGATCAAAACCAGAACTCCAGAAGAATGGAAAAACGGTTTAGCCTGAAATTTCGTCAGTCACTTCTTCTGCTTCTTCCCTTGCTTCAGCTTCACAACTTCGTCCATGTACAATACCCCCTTCCCCTTGTACACCTCCGGAGGTTTGCAGCTCCGGACTGCGCCCGCGAAGTGGTGCACCCTGTCCTTGTCTATGCCGGTGCAGCAGACGATGTTGGGTTTGAAGCAGAAGACGCGGACAGAGGGTGGGGCAGTGAACTGCACCTCATGGCTGTAGCCCAGTTTCAGGAACAGCTCGCGGCCTTGGCACTCTGTCCTTGCCTTGAAGCCAACTCCGACAAGCTTTAGAAACCGGAAAAACTTTGACTCCATCTGCAGGCTGGGACAAAGGTTCGCCCAGCAGCAAAATATTTGGTGCCTAGTTACCTTCACAATAGAAAAATGAGAGTCGAGATTTGCTATCAGAACATACAATGCACAAATACTGCCATTAGTGAGGCAAAAGCAGAAGACATATATTGTATTTATAACATCATGCATATAAGACAAGATCACTCTTGGATGAATTGTTTTCTAGGAAACTACAAAATGAGAAAAGTGAATCAATAAGAACCATCCCATTCACACAAACAGTACACAAGTTCTTTAACTACTCAAATACTGAATAATGAGGACAGTAATTTCGAAGCAATAAAATTGCTTATCCCATATTGGAAACAACGAAAAATGTGACCTTTGAGACAAGAAGCAACCTACAATAGCTCTGGAAAACATTAGAGATCAGAATGATTTGCTATTAGATAATAGGGATGGGGTGTGGCTAAGTTTGTTATGTCGCCTGTGTTAGCCAACTACTGAATTGCATGTGTGGCTAACCACTAATCAGTGTTTCTGGCAAATAGCAATATTATGGCTGAAAAGACATTGCTAAGTATCGTAGATACAGATGTTCTGCAGGAGGTGCAAGAGGTGGAGGGTGCTAACGTGAATGCAGCCTGAGGCAAGGGTAATCGAGATCAAACCAAAGTCTTTTCCCCAAACCACCAAAGGTGCAGAACAAAGAACGGCAAGCAGAATTGTAGAGGCATACTTGCCAGATCACAAATAGCAAAGAATTCCAAGTTACATAGCCAGGTACTCCCTCTGTCCCATTATATAAGATGCTACTTGTTGTAATAACATCTTATACTACGGGGCAGAGGTGGTAGATAATAGCTCAGAAAGTATCCTCATTTCTAACCCGAATGAACAACCGAATGAACTGCTAAGCACCTATCAATCCTTTTAATGGTACAACAGGATCATGCTGAAACACTATTTGGACAGCTATAATGTGGTCATGGTTATATGCCACTTCTCCCCACATATGTACTCCATTTTTTACCTACAAAAGAACATCATTTGGATAGTTTATACATACAGCTTCACAAATATAATTAGTGTCAAGAACTCAAGACCAAAGCAAATCATATCAAAGGTCCACTGGAGCATTCATGAAAGCAAGAAAACACCAGCCTGAAGCAGAGATTGTAGGATCATCCACATCATTTGTGCTAGCATCAAATCTCAGACATTTATGCTACTCCCTCCATCCCATGAAGCATGTCGGAGGTTTGTCAAAATTTCGACGTATCTAGAAGCTAATTAGTGTGTAGATACATTCAAATCTCAGACAAATTTCATGAGACGGAGGGAGTACTTTCAACGTTTCTCTTTACCTCAAATAACCAACGAAATCCTTAAATCTCATGATTTACTGTTTCAACAAGTTTGGTCACTTGGTCCACTATGAAAATGGACAGAGCATAATCTAACAGCAAGCCTAATCGACACTGAAAATATCGCAGCAATAAAAAAAATCAATACTAAGTAGGCCTGCACAAAATGTGAATGTCCTCAGCTACAGACTACAGTCTGCTCAAATGCAAGTTCATATAAATCCTACTGAATCGGCGGACCTAACTTTGGGGCATGGGGGTTCGATCATTTTTTGGGGGAAAATAAACTACTCTCACTACTCCATAACGCAGGAATCAAAACCAAGCACGATAGGGTTCGCCACCAGCAACAACAAATTAGAAATAAATCCAACTCCGCCCAGATCTCCATTTCACGATAGTCCAGTGCAGCGGAGGACTGCGAGAGAGGAGTACCTTGACAGTAGAGTGCTGCGTTGGAAGAAGGCTCGGAGCCTGTTCGGCGCACGGGCGCACAGATTCCTATGAGTCGGCGTCGGAGTCTGGGATCAACGGTGGTGCCGCCGCCGTCGCTGGGAACAGTAATGTTTCCGGGCGGAGCGGTAGAAGAGGAGGCACCGGGCGCTGTGGGCCAGATTTTTTAGATGGGCTAAAAACCTCTATAGGATTTATGGGCTGAAACTACACGTATTGGATTTGATCATGCAGGCATCATCTACAGAGCTGGGCATGCAAGGCCCATCTAAATTTTGCACATGGGACTTCAAATTCGAACGTGCACATGTACGTATACTATGCACCCGTGGATTAGGAGTGGGACTTGTTAAGAATTTAGAACTGACGTCGCTGATGCCAGTGTAACGGTAAATGAGCACATGACTACTTGATCAAAATAAGATTACGTGTCAGGCTGTGAAGCTCAGCTCGAATCTCAGAGTGTGGTACTACCTATGGACGCCCATTTATGTAGGTTTTTGATATACCACACTGAAAGAAGAGGGTGATACCATGGCGACTCAAATCTACCGCATAGAAAAAATGGTGCAAGGTGGTCCAATTCAACAACGTGCATCTCGGCAAACAGTCCGACACGGGAATAAACAAGGAGAAGACCCTGCGAGTCGCAAGTGACACGAACTTACACTCATGCGTCGAGAGTGCATTTGCAAGACGACCATCTCATGAGAATATGCCCACAATTAGTAATGTTACGAAATGCCTCCCATCTTAAGGTTTCATATCCATTTGAGTAATCGGAAATACTTTTGTACACCCAAACATGGGTGTGGGTGTTTCCGTCACCGTCCATTTATTACTAGATATTCGTGCTCACCATGGTAGATGGAAAGATTCATTTCTCACGTCTTTTTTATCCGAATCTTAAAGCACAATGGATGGTGACAGAAATACCCGCATCCATATATGGGTGTACAAAGACTCGTAGTACTTGTGTAAGAGACTACTTAAATTAGTCCTCGTTCTCTTAAAATACTAATCGAGTGACCTAAATTTGTATTAGTGACTTGCTTTAGTTTAAAGTAATATGAGGTGTGAAAACAACACGTGTCTGGACGACACCGTGGACTTTGGGGTGCATGGCGAAGCGAGGCTAGGACAGGCGCCTCTTCCCTAGTGGTGGAGCTTTATGGAGCCAAGGGGGTGCATATGCACCTGGGTAACTCTTGTTTTTTACTCTGCAATTAGCTGAAAAATCAGTATATGCACATGATGTCTACGCACGCTTCTATTCCTGTAGACAGTGTTGGGTCTCCAAGAGCAGAGGTTTGTAGAACAGCAGCAAGTTTTCCTTAAGTGAATCACCCAAGGTTTATCGAACTCAGGGAGGTAGAGGTCAGAGATATCCCTCTCAAGCAACCCCGCAATTAAGATACAAGAAGTCTCTTGTGTCCCCAACACACCTAATACACTTGTCAGATGTATAGGTGCACTAGTTCGGCGAAGAGATAGTGAAATACAAGTAATATGGATGATTGTAAGTAGCAATTGCAATCTGAAATAAATATGGCAGCAAGCAAACATGTAGCAGAGCTTGTTGGAATCGGTGTTTCAATGCTTAGAAACAAGGCCTAGGGATCCTACTTTCACTAGTGGACACTCTCAACATTGCAATTATAATTGAATATAAATATGCACTTCATCATACTACTCTCCTGTTGGATAAAGAACTCAAATTCATTGGGCAAGTGTGCAAAAGCACACCTCAAAGGCGTATTCCCAAGTACTAATAAACACCCCACACTGTCACCGTGAGCATTCATAGGAGGTACTAACACACCACAATTCATAAGGAAGTTACACACGGCGCACACACTGTCACCATTACACCGAGGTCACAATAACTCCAAAGTTCACATAATAAAACACTTGAATAGCATATGACATCTAGATTGCAAAGCCTATGATCACATAGATGAACAAATAAGTACTACTCTCAAACACTCTCTTGTTGGATAACAAACACCATTCATTGTGTAGGGCTACAAGAGCACACCTCAAGCCGGAGTAAAGCTCCACAACATCCGGAGTTCATATTAAAGTAACCTCTATAGTGCATAATAGACAAGAGTAACATCTACATATTCATATAGATCACACCATGGGAGAGAGAGATGAACCACATAGCTACCGGTAGAGCCCTCAGCCTCGGGGGAGAACTACTCCCTCCTCATCATGGGAGACAGCAGCGGCGATGAAGATGGCGGTGGTGTCGATGGAGATGGATTCCGGGGCAATTCCCCGTCTCGGCGGCGTGCCGGAACAGAGACTTCTGTCCCCCGAACTTGGCTTCGCAATGGCGGCGGCTGCGTAACTTTTCTCGTATCGTGGCTTATGTTTTTAGGGTTTTCGCGACGGAGAGACTTTATAGGTGGAAGGGCAGAGTCGGGGGGCGCTCGAGGGCCCCACACCATAGTCCGGCGTGGGCCCCATGTTGGTCGCGCCGCCTTATGGTGAGGGCGCCTCGTGGCCCCACTTCGTATCCTCTTCGGTCTTCTGGAAGCTCCGTGGAAAAATAAGACCCTGGGCGTTAATTTCGTCCAATTTCGAGAATATTTCCTGTGTAGGATTTCTGAAACCAAAAACGACGACAAAAACAGAACCGGCGCTTCGGCATCTCGTTAATAGGTTAGTGCCGGAAAATGCATATAAATGATGTAAAGTGTGTATAAAACATGTGAGTATTGTCATAAAACTAGCATGGAACATAAAAAATTATAGATACGTTTGAGACGTATCAGCACCCTAGCTGTAATCAGTGGCGAACCTATGTTAGGGCAAAGTCGGGCCATGGCCCACCCACCTCAAGATATTTTAGCCTATGTCTGAAATTTAGCTCAATAACAACCTATTTTACATATTGTTGGTGTATTGGCCCGCTCAACTTTTCGGACCTGGTTCCGGCTCTGCCTGTAATCAATCATTAGGGCATCTCCAACGCGGTGATCCATCCCTCGCACGCGCGTTCGGATGGGTCCAACCTGACAAATCCGCGGCCCAACGTGGCCATACATCGCAAATGCGGATGGCCGCGGTGTCCGAGACGACGCAAACCCGGCCCAAATCTGGGCTAGGTTTGCGTGGCCGCGGATGGCACGCGGCGCCCGGTCGCGTCTGCCTACTCGCATGCTCGTCTCCCTTGGGCCCAGCTGTCGGTGGGGGCGGGCGCCATATTAAATGTGGACTGGGAGGGATCTGTCCCTGTCCAGTCCAATCCCCACTCCATTCGACAGTTCCGCACGCACGCGCAACCGCCGCCATGGCCCCGAAGAGGGCTTTTGCTCCCGACGCGAACGACGGCGAGGCCAGCAGCAGCCGCCGTCCTCCGCCGGCGCTACGGGTCGGTGGAAACCGCGGTGGTCTCCACATCGGAGAGGCCGCCCGCGTCGGTGCGGCATTGGCGCAACCCGCGCCGCTGCTGCTGCCGAAGCCAGAGGATGAAGAAGAACCAGACATGCGCGCCGCTCTGGCGCTGTCCGCGGCGGAGGAGGAGGCGAAGTGGCCGCATCTCGCGGCGGCCATTCGCACCTCCGCGATGGAGGAGGAGCCCCGGCAGGCGGTCGAGGATGCCGAGGCCTGGGAGTTGCTCGCCCAGGCCTGCCGGGAGGAGGCAGCGACGCGATGGTGCGAGGAGGCCCGGCTCCGCCGCGAGGAGGAGATGCGCCAGGAGGCCATGCACATCGTGGAGCATGAGAGGCGCCAGAAGGCCAGGCGCCTCGCCTAGCAGGAGAGGGAGCTGCGCCTCAGGGAGGAGGCGCAACTACGGGCTGCTGCGGCGGAGCAGCGGACGGCTCCGGACCCGCATTCGGCCTGGGAGGTGAAGGGATTCGTAGCATAGAAAACAAAAAAATTCCTACCGCAAGAACGAACAACAAGCCAAGATCTAATCTAGTAGATGGTAGCAACGAGGTGAAGATCAACATACCCATGAAGATCGCTAAGCGTTAACGAGATTAGATCTCGTGGTGGATGTAGTCGATCACTTGCCGCTTGCAAAAGCGCGTAGAAGATCTTGACGGTGCCACAGTCGGGCAGCACCTCCGTACTCGGTCACACGTTCGGTGTTGATGACGACGTCCTCCTCCCCGTTCCAGCGGGCAGCGGAAGTAGTAGATCCTCCTCGGAATCCCGACAGCACGACGGCGTGGTGGCGGTGGTGGTGGAGATCTCCGGCAGGGCTTCGCCTAAGCACTACAGGAGGTGTATGAGGAGGGGGGCGGCTAGGGTTTGGGGAGAGGGGCAGCCGGCCTTGGTGCCTCTGGTTGGTGCGGCCAAGGTGTTGTTGGTGTGGCCGGCCCCCTCCCTCTCCTCCTCTTTATATAGGTGGAATCCCTAGGGTTTGTCCAAAGTCTTCGAATAATACCCCAATTCAAAAACTGTCATATGGACGAAACCTAGAGGGACAGGGACTCTCCCCTTCCCCCCTTGTTGGCCGGCCAAGGAGGTGGAGTCCACCATGGACTCCACCCTCCCACTTGGTTGGTTGGTTAGGGTTGGTGGAGCCCAACCGGGACTCCACCTTCCATGATGATTTCTTTCGGAAGGTTCTAGAACATTCTAGCGCCTTTCATAAATGCACCGGATTATTTCCAAACTTGGAAAGTGACTTCCTATATATGAATCTTATTCTCCGGACCATCCTGGACCTCCTCGTGATGTCCTGGATCCCATCCGAGACTCCGAACAAAATTCGAACTCCATTCCATATTCCATATCTACTTAAAACGACATCAAACCTTAAGTGTGTCACCCTACGGTTCGTGAACTATGCAGACATGGTTGAGACTTATCTCCAACCAATAACCAATAGCGGGATCTGGAGATCTATAATGGCTCCCACATATTCAACAATAACTTAGTGATCGATTGAACCATTTAAATATGATACTGATTCCCTTTGTCACGCGATACTCTACTTGTCCGAGGTTCGATCATTGGTATCACGATACCTTGTTCAACCTCGTCACCGACAAGTACTCTTTACTCGTACCGTGGCATGTCATCTCTTGTGAACCAGTCACATGCTTGCAAGCTAATCAGACGATATTCCACCGAGAGGGCCCAGAGTATATCTATCCGTCATCGGGATGGACAAATCCCACTCTTGATCCATATACCTCAACTCACACTTTCCGAATACTTAATCTCATCTTTATAACCACCCATTTACGCAGTGGCGTTTGATGTAATCAAAGTATCCTTCCGGTATAAGTGATTTACATGATCTCATGGTCGAAGGACTAGGTAACTATGTATCGGAAGCTTATAGCAAATGGAACTTAATGACGTGATCTTATGCTACGCTTATATGGGTGTGTGTCCATTATATCATTCATCTAATGACATAATCTTGTTATTAATAACATCCAATGTTCATGATCACAAAACCATGATCATCTATTAATCAACAAGCTAGTTATACAAGAGGCTTACTAGGGACTCCTTGTTGTTTACATAACACACATGTATCAATGTTTCGGTTAATACAATTATAGCATGGTATGCAAACATTTATCATAAACACAAAAAGATATTATAATAACCACTTTATTATTGCCTCTTGGGCATATCTCCAACAGGAGGAGGCCATGTGGTCGCCGTGGCCCGAGTTCCCGGCGCGGTCGAGCCACAACAACGCCTCGCCGTCCGGGAACGTCGTCGACGGCGACGACGACGAGGTCCACAGGGACTAGGCGGCGCACCGGCGGCCACCTCGCCGTCCTCAAACCCTAATAGAGGGTTTTTTATTTGTTTTTAATTTTAAAGCCCATATAGAGAGCTTCTTTTGGTAGTTCAAATTTGCCCAAAATATGGCATATGTACAAATTTGCCCAAAATAGGGCATATGTTTAATGAACTTCGTTTAGGTTTAAATTTTTCTCTTTTTTTTTGGATTTTATTCACATATCTGATGCGTCCGCGCGTTGGGCGCAGCGTGCGACCAAACGGACACGGACGCGAGCCGCTCTCCGGGTGTCCGCGCGACCACCCAAACGACCTAAAACGGATGGTCCAGCGCGTCCGTTTGAGTTGCCGCGTTGGAGATGCCCTTAGTGCACCCTGGTCAAATTTACTTATATTTCAAGCTAGTGCACCTGATTGATTTTGATCTAGCTCCGCCACTACTCTTCCGTGATTCTAGAATTCTTGCAGTTAATCCTCCACACTTCTTTCTTAGTCACGGACACATTGTTGTCGCGAGTTTAGTTACTGAGAGAAAAAATATTGCTTGTTATAAAACTGTTTTGCATAAGTTGGCGGTGTTGCGTGTCTTATAGCGGTCCCGATAGCGATTTGAGAGCCGGAAGCGAAAATAAGCTCACACTGGCGCGTCGGCGATTTTTTGAGCCCAATAGAAGCGCCGGCAACCCCGTGTCGGCCCCTTGACGAAGGGCGCGTATCGGCCCCTTGCAGGTAAATTTTGAGCGTGTAAGCCGCCTGATGCGCGTGAAACACACATACGTTGGGAACCCCAAGAGGAAGGTGTGATGTGCACAGCAGTAAGTTTTCCCTCAGAAAGAAACCAAGGTTTATCGAACCAGGAGGAGCCAAGAAGCACGTTGAAGGTTGATGGCGGAGGGATGTAGTGCGGCGCAACACCAGTGATTCCGGCGCCAACGTGGAACCTGCACAACACAACTAAAGTACTTTGCCCCAACGAAACAGTGAGGTTGTCAATCTCACCGGCTTGCTGTAACAAAGGATTAACCGTATTGTGTGGAAGATGATTGTTTGCAGAAAACAGTAAAGAACAATTGCAGGAGATTGTATGCGATGTAAAGAATAGGACCGGGGTCCACAGTTCACTAGAGGTGTCTCTCCCATAAGATAAATAGCATGTTGGGTGAACAAATTACAGTCGGGCAATTGACAAATAGAGAGGGCATGACAATGCACATACATGATATGATAAGTATTGTGAGATTTAATTGGGCATTACGACAAAGTACATAGACCGCTATCCAACGATGCATCTATGCCTAAAAAGTCCACTTTCGAGGTTATCATCCGAACCCCTTCCGGTATTAAGTTGCAAACAACAGACAATTGCATTAAGTATGGTGCGTAATGTAATCAATAACTACATCCTTGGACATAGCATCAATGTTTTATCCCTAGTGGCAACAAGACATCCACAACCTTAGAACTTTCTCGTCATCGTCCCGCATTTAATGGAGGCATGAACCCACTATCGAGCATAAATACTCCCTCTTGGAGTTAAGAGTAAAAACTTGGCCGCAGCCTCTACTAATAACGGAGAGCATGCAAGATCATAAACAACACATAGGTAATAGATTGATAATTAACATAACATAGTATTCTCTATCCATCGGATCCCGACAAACACAACATATAGCATTACGGATAGATGATCTTGATCATGTTAGGCAGCTCGAAGATCCGACAATGAAGCACATAAGGAGAAGACGACCATCTAGCTACTGCTATGGACCCATAGTCCAGGGGTGAACTACTCACTCATCACTCCGGAGGCGATCATGGCGATGAAGAGTCCTCCGGGAGATGATTCCCCTCTCCGGCAGGGTGCCGGAGGCGATCTCCAGAATCCCCCGAGATGGGATTGGCGGCGGCGGCGTCTCAGTAAGGTTTTCCGTATCGTGACTCTCGGTACTGGGGGTTTCGCGACGAAGGCTTTAAGTAGGCGGAAGGGCAATGCGGAGGGCCACACGAGGGCCCCACACGCTAGGGCCGCGCGGCCTAGACCTGGGCCGCGCCGCCCTAGTGTGGCGGCGCCTCGTGGCCCCACTTCCTTTCCCCCTCGGTCTTCTGGAAGCTTCGTGCAAAAATAGGACCCCGGGCGTTGATTTCGTCCAATTCCGAGAATATTTCCTTTGTAGGATTTCTGAAACCAAAAACAGCAGAAACAAAGAATCGGCTCTTCGGCATCTTGTTAATAGGTTAGTGCCGGAAAATGCATAAATACGACATATAATGTGTATAAAACATGTAGATATCATCAATAATGTGGCATGGAACATAAGAAATTATAGATACGTTTGGGACGTATCAAGCATCCCCAAGCTTAGTTCCTGCTCGTCCCGAGCAGGTAAACGATAACAAAGATAATTTCCGGAGTGACATGCCATCATAACCTTGATCATACTATTGTAAGCATATGTAATGAATGCAGCGATCAAAACAATGGTGATGACATGAGTAAACAAATGAATCATAAAGCAAAGACTTTTCATGAATAGTACTTCAAGACAAGCATCAATAAGTCTTGCATAAGAGTTAACTCATAAAGCAATAAATCAAAGTAAAGGTATTGAAGCAACACAAAAGAAGATTAAGTTTCAGCGGTTGCTTTCAACTTATAACATGTATATCTCATGGATATTATCAATGTAAAGTAATATAACAAGTGCAATATGCAAGTATGTAGGAATCAATGCACAGTTCACACAAGTGTTTGCTTCTTGAGGTGGAAAGAGATAGGTGAACTGACTCAACATAAAAGTAAAAGAAAGGTCCTTCAAAGAGGAAAGCATCGATTGCTATATTTGTGCTAGAGCTTTTATTTTGAAAACATGAAACAATTTTGTCAACGGTAGTAATAAAGCATATGTATCATGTAAATTATATCTTACAAGTTGCAAGCCTCATGCATAGTATACTAATAGTGCCCGCACCTTGTCCTAATTAGCTTGGACTACCGGGATCATCGCAATACACATGTTTTAACCAAGTGTCACAAAGGGGTACCTCCATGCCGCCTGTACAAAGGTCTAAGGAGAAAGCTCGCATTTTGGATTTCTCGCTTTTGATTATTCTCAACTTAGACATCCATACCGGGACAACATGGACAACAGATAATGGACTCCTCTTTAATGCATAAGCATGTAGCAACAATTAGTGTTCTCATATGAGATTGAGGATATATGTCCAAAACTGAAACTTCCACCATGATTCATGGTTTTAGTTAGCGGCCCAATGTTCTTCTCTAACAATATGCATGCTCTAACCATTAAGTGGTAGATTTCCCTTACTTCAGACAAGATGGACATGCATAGCAACTCACATGATATTCAACAAAGAGTTGATGGCGTCCCCAGGAACATGGTTATCGCACAACAAGCAACTTAATAAGAGATAAAGTGCATAAGTACATATTCAATACCACAATAGTTTTTAAGGCTATTTTGTCCCATGAGCTATATATTGCAAGGCGAATGATGGAAATTTAAAGGTAGCACTCAAGCAATTTACTTTGGAATGGCGGAGAAATACCATGTAGTAGGTAGGTATGGTGGACACAAATGGCATAGTGGTTGGCTCAAGGATTTTGGATGCATGAGAAGTATTCCCTCTCGATACAAGGTTTAGGCTAGCAAGGTTTATTTGAAACAAACACAAGGATGAACCGGTGCAGCAAAACTCACATAAAAGACATATTGTAAACATTATAAGACTCTACACCGTCTTCCTTGTTGTTCAAAACTCAATACTAGAAATTATCTAGACTTTAGAGAGACCAAATATGCAAACCAAATTTTAGCAAGCTCTATGTATTTCTTCATTAATGGGTGCAAATTATATGATCCAAGAGCTTAAACATGAGCACAACAATTGCCAAGTATCAAATTATCCAAGACATTTTAGAATTACTACATGTAGCATTTCCCGATTCCAACCATATAACAATTTAACGAAGAAGATTCAACCTTCGCCATGAATACTATGAGTAAAGCCTAAGGACATATTTGTCCATATGCAACAGCGGAGCATGTCTCTCTCCCACACAATGAATGCTAGGATCCATTTTATTCAAACAAAAACAAAAACAAAAACAAACCGACGCTCCAAGCAAAGTACATAAGATGTGACTCGAATAAAAATATAGTTTCGGGGAGGAACCCGATGATGTTGTCGATGAAGAAGGGATGCCTTGGGCATCCCCAAGCTTAGACGCTTGAGTCTTCTTAAAATATGCAGGGGTGAACCACCGGGGCATCCCCAAGCTTAGAGCTTTCACTCCTCTTGATCATAGTATATCATACTCCTCTCTTGACCCTTGAAAACTTCCTTCACACCAAACTTCAAGCAAACTCATTAGAGGGTTAGTGCATAATCAAAAATTCACATGTTCAGAGGTGACACAATAATTATTAATACTTCTGTACATTGCACAAAGCTACTGGACATTAATGGAACAAAGAAATTCATCCAACATAGCAAAAGAGGCAATGCGAAATAAAAGGCAGAATCTGTCAAAAACAGAACAGTCCGTAAACACGAACCTGGAAGGGGCACTTAACTTGCTCAAACGGAAAAAGTAAAAACTAATGAAAGTTGCGTACATATCTGAGGATCACACACGTAAATTTGCAGATTTTTTTGATTTTTTTACAGAGACTTCTGCGCGAATTCGTGACAGACAGCAATGCTGTTTCTGCGCAGAAATCCAAATCTAGCATCAACTTTACCATAGAGACTTTACTTGGCACAAAAACATGATAAGGAGAGGTTGCTACAGTAGTAAACAACTTCCAAGACTCAAATATAGAATAAAAGTATTGTAGTAAAAACATGGGTTGTCTCCCATAAGCGCTTTTCTTTAACGCCTTTCAGCTAGGCGCAGAAAGTGTGTATCAAGTATTATCAAGAGATGAAGCATCGACATTACCTTGGGTATTGGGAGTTGCCTCAACAATGCATGTTATCTTATCTATGTAAGTTTCAGAGGCTCCCTTTTCATTACTCTTAGGCTTGCTATTCTCATTAAACTAATTTTCAGGAACAATCCAATCATAATTCTTTTCTAGTGCCTCGAACATTCCTGCGAGCTTGCAAGGTATTGATGTCTTAATATCCCTGTTGACTGCCAAAACCCACCGGCGGGCAGCGGCCTTGTCAACACCGTAGAGCCGGGAAGAGCCTAGAGCTGCGGCTGGCTGAGACCCCTCCGAGCGACGGCCCGCAATGCTCTTCTGGTCACACGCGGCGATGCGAAGTGCAAGGGCGTGCCACCTGACCTATACCCGGTCAGGAAGGTGATGGGGATGCCTCGCTTAGTTTCCTGCAGGGCATACATGTAAACGTTAAATACGAGCCTCGATCGGCTCTCGAGTTATCCCGTGAATCGGCTCGAAGAGCCGATCCACCCATGATTCGTACGGGGTGCACGAATACTTGGTGGTCCTGCTTGATCAAGATAAAGCTAATTAGATCTACGACGATTTAGGGTTTTCACCGCATAATCGGATCATCCTACTCCGAGTTGGGCCTCGCGGCCACGCACGGTGCTCGTAAGCCGATCCTAAACAAGGCCAAAAACCAACATGAAGTTGATCCTCGGAACATCCTGTTTAGGACTTGCGAACGCCACCCTACGTGCCACCGGATCCTCCCCCCTTTGTAAGGCCTAACTATTGCAGATATTAAACTAATCCTTGTAGAACAAGGAGCAATCGTAACGGATCAGATCTACTAAATAATGATCAAGCGGGGTGCCGCCCCCACACCTGAGATAGGTGTGAGGGCGGCTAGATATGCAAGGGTTGCACTACGTAAGCATGCTTAAACGAAGAACAATGCTAACCCTAACACATCTAATGATAACTATGTTGCTCGCCATCAAAAGCGCTTCAGTACGAGCAACGCATGAACAACGTAGAGTTAGGCTGCCTAGATCGCAAGATGCGATCTAGGCAGCATGTCGCTTACCCGATAGAAACCCTCGAGACGAAGGAGTTGGCGATGCGCCGAGATTGGTTTGTTTGGGGTTGAACGTGAGTTGTTGTTTATTCCATAAACCCTAGATACATATTTATAGTCCAGCGGACTTTCTAATGTGGGCGTGCACCAAACCGTGCACGAGTAAGATTCTACTTTCTAAACTAAGATGCGATCTAATATTTTACAGATACAAGGGCAATTAAACCCAACCTGGTATAACAGGCCGATTCACGTATTCCTTCTATATATATTTCTTCAAACCCATTTTGATCGCGGCCCACCTCTGACTCGGTCAAATTCTGGTGATAACACATGCCCCCCTGGTTTTGGAAATGACATTTCCAAAATCATTATGTTCTTTTCTCGTCGGGTCATGTCGTGGCAGAGCAGAGCTGCCGCAGAATCCCCATCATGATGCCCTGCCCCTTCCACTTCTCCACGTGGCCGTAAAATTTTCCTGGTTGGGCAACACCTCCTCGAAACTGCTCGTGGCATTGAATCTCTCCCATATCCCCTTTATTTAACCGTTCTAAACAGCTTGCGTCTCCTTCGTCCTTCTCGCATTAGCACCAAAAACCCTCTGTGCCGCCATGTCTTCTTCCTCTTCCTCCGAGTTTTCCTACGGGTCCGACTCCTCCCGCGAGACGCCGCCAGAGATTCGTGCCCCGGAAGATTGGGACGTGGAGAGCCATGCCTCCTCCGTTTGGTCCGAGGACGACAAGTCCTTGACCAGCGGGGATGAAGATCTTCGCTTCCTCGCCGATGGGGAACTCGGAGCCCAAAAGTGAGGACGACCAGCTTCTCCCGGGATGGCTGCCCCACCTCCGAAGAAGAGGGAGAAGAAGACGACGACGACGACGACTCCCTCGAGGGCTACCCGCCAGCCGAAGCGCCTCCGCATGTGGTGGGACGACGACAGCAGCGACGACGAAGACGGGGATGAAGCCCCCGTGGAGGGCTACGGGAGTAGCGACGAGGAGCCCATCGGCGAAGTGCCGATGAGAGTTCCGAGGATGACGATGAGGGCAGTGATGGCCCGTAGATTAGGATCTAATAGTATAGGCCTAGCGAGTAGTAGATTGGTCAATAGACCCTTCTTTTGTTCTTCCCTCCTTGAGCAATCGGCTCCCCATTGTAAGAAATCCTCATATTAATGAAGAATCCCCTTAGCTTGATTTCGCCGATTTCTTTCATGCTGAATTTGTCGATTGTTGGCCTAATCCATGCTTAGTGACTGATGGTAACGCATCAGTTTCATGATAATCTGCGAGACGGGCCAATTTAGCCATCCCTCCAAGCTAGCTGGCTTCTGCCGATGACGATGACACAGCCGATCCTGGCGACTTGATCTTTGAGCAAGCGACTTTAAAAGAGCCCTGGAACCGTCTTGGATGCTCAAACTGATGACTCCGTAACAGAACACCGCTCTCCAAACCAGCTTGTGTCGCAGGGCTAGCCGATTCCAATTAAATCGGCTCCCTAGGGCAATAACCTTTAGGGCGAGCTGCCCCCCGAGCCTTAGTGAAGGCGAACCAGACACATGTGCCGACATTAGCCCTAACTCATGACGTAGCTCCAAACAGAGAACCTTCAAGGTGAGCTGCCCCCCGAGTTTTTTCAGTTCTTGCCGGCCAGATCGGCTCCTTTCCTTTGGTGGCATTGTTCTTGAAGAGAGGATCCAAGCCCTTAGACTACTCCATTGAGGAGCTCTTCCATTAGTGCTCCATTGACCCTCTGATCGTAACAGTTACTCCTCTTGAGTCGATGGCCACACATCGGCTTCCACATCCTTAAGTCGATGCCTGCTGCATCGGCTGTGCTCGAAAATTTTCGAATTTTCATAATTTTTTTTACGGCCGACCTGTGCATCGGCCCCCATATTCCAATACCCATCACCAGAAGATGAGATGCTTCCGTTGCATATCCTCGTATTTTATCTACCTGGGTGCCCCCGAGCCGATTCTGTCAAGAGAATTGATGGTATCGGCTCTGTTGGATAACATGTTGAACCCAGGCAGAATGGTGGGTGAGGATAATTTTGGCCGATTGCTGGAATCGGCCTCCCCGTTGCTTGCTCGGTGAAGGTTTTGTAAGTTCCCTTCATAATTTTTGGGGCCGATCACAAGGATCAGCCTTGCCCGATTTGCTCATTGGTTTAATCTTGCTATTCGGTTAGGCTGGATAAAACCAACCCAACCTCTGACTTGATGCGCTTGCTGTCGTCCACCTTGAGTGCACCGTAGAGTCGTGGAGCACTAAGCTCTGTCGGCAAGACGAGTACCATGTTTGTACCAGCCGATGTCTCATCATCGGCTTTCCTCTGTTTAGGGCGCCACTCCATTTTCCGTGGACGACCCTCTTCATCCAGGGCTCGCTGAACTTTGCAGCCAGATCAGGTCGTGCCTTCCTTAGCGTCTGCAGTGTATAACCTTTCGGCTTCCTCCGGCCGCGCAATCGCTGAACCCTGCGCTTTTGGGAACGGCTGAGTCCGTCAGGGCACCACCTTGGCCGGTGGTACCTGTCTTCTTCTACTTCTCCCTCGTCTTCCGAATCCTCAAGATCTGCCCAACGAGGTGACTCAGCGCGTTTGCTTTGTGGCGGGAGAGGCCCTAGGCGCTCGAACACAGACACGTTGGCTGCCTCCTTCTTCTTCTTGTTGCATTCTGGGCAATTGCCGATTGTGGGCAATCGGCTCATTCCTGAATCCCAGCAGTGTCCGAAGAAGGGGCAGTCCCAGTGTCTGGCTTTGTCATCCTTCTCCCTTGATGTTTCCGTGGCACAGCGCTCGTGCTCCTCCTCATCGCGATCCTGCCGACGATGTCTTCTGGCTTCTCTAGCCAGACGATCTCCTCCATCATCATAATTGGACCGTCGGCGTTGGTCATACTGACTCACATATTTGTTGAGGAGGTGATCGGAGAGGGGTCGCCGATATCTTATATTCTTCACCTCTCCCTCTCGTGACATAGCGCTTGCCATCATGACGGAGCCGATCGCGTGGAGCGGCCTCCTCTCGTATCTTTGCTATGAGAGCAGCTGCCCTCATCTCCATCTTTGCCGGAGTGGTTCCCGGGTCCTACCATGTTGATGCCGAACGAGGGACCTGGCCGGCAACCCTCGTGGTAGGTGACTTCCACCATGTTAACGGCGGGGAAGGGTTGGGTGTCGACCTTCATGGCGTACTGGTTGAAAATTAGACGCCCCTTCTCTATCGCCGCTTGGATGTGCCGACGCCACACCCCGCAGTCGTTGGTAGCATGGGAGAGCGAGTTGTGGAATTTGCGATACGGCTTTCCGTTCAGCTCTTTCGCCGTGGGGAACTTGAGACCTTCAGGAATCGTCAACTCGTTTCTCCTTGAGCAGGAGGTCGAAGATTTGTTCAGCTCTTGGTCACGTCAAAATCAAATCCCCCGGGCGGCCCCGGTGGCTTTACCCATTTGCAGGACACGGGGTTCCTCCCCGAGTCCACTCAGCCACTCGCTACTTCTTGGTCTCCCGCAGCACTTCATCTTCCTCTCGTATCGACCATGACTATCGCACGCTTGAACTTGTCTTGGTACAGGTCCGGGTGGCGTTGTTCATATGCCGATAGTTTCGAACCATGTGCGCCGGCGAGGGATAATCTGCTTGGGAGGCCATGTCCTTGAGCTGTGTTGCAAGGCCTCGCTACGCCAACTCGATCGCTTCCTTTTCAGCTTATACGAACCGAATAACATCGGTTCCTAAGATTCTCGAAGCGCTCGGATGAACTCGTCACCGTTTCCCCGCGCTTCGACGTAGTTGTGCTAGATCGGCAATGCCGGACTCGGAAGCTTCGAATGGTATTGCATATGGAACTGTTCTTCCAATTGCTTCCAAGACTCGGATGGAGTTTGCCGGCAAAGAGGTGTACCATCCAAAAGCCGATCCCGTGAGGGACCGTGAAAAGAGCCTCACGCGTAGCTGATCCGACACCGAGCCGGTCCTAGTTGAGCCAAATATCGGCCGACGTGCTCGATGGAGCCGGAGCCATCTAATCCACCGAATTTGGAGAAGTCGGGGAGCCGATATTTAGGTGGCAGCTGGATCATCTCGTAATCGTCGGGTACGGCTTGGAATAGCCGACCGCCTCTTCTTTTCGGCATCATGCCGAACTCGGTCTCTCGCATGGTACCGATCTGATCCGCCGTGCTGGCCGTAGGAGTTGTACTCTGAAGATTCGCCGGGGTGGCGTATTTAGCCAGCCATGTTTGCTTTTCCAGCTCTGAGCCAACCGCAGGAGCTGGGCTCGGGAGTTTCGTCGGTGTGGCGTACTTCGTTAGCCACGTCTGCTTCTCAAGCTCTGTTGCTGACGTTTCTCCCGTCTTCGCCGGAGTCCCAGATGTTGTGGCCTGGTTTGTGAGTGCCCAAGCACACAATCCGGCACATACGTGCACGCGTATCCTTGAGGGATCTCCTTAGGCGCCTCAGCCAAGAAATGGTAGTCACTAGGGTCACCACCAATCTTGTAGACGAGGAATGCCGGTGTAGTCGGCACTTCAGCAGGTGCTGCCGACGCATATGGCAGCGGTGGACGGGACTGGAATGGCAACTCTCCTTGATGAGTCCCGAGAGCTGGTCCTGACGGCGAGTACTGGTGGCTCATGATCTCCTGGATTACGCGTAGAGCGACACGCTCCAACACGTTGACCAAGTTTTCGCAGTGGCGATGTAGCGAGTGAGCCACCAAGTAGTTGATCTCCCCGCCGCGTCCCCGGTGCGTTCCTCCGACAGGCAGAGAGGTCTATCCCATCGAGTGCACCTTGCGGTGAGAATCCCTTCCATCTGATGCCATGGGAACGGGTTCTCTGAAAAGAGCCGATGAGGTCGGCTTCGAGGGTGGCCTTGATCTCGTTGTACTGCTTCTTGAGCTCGTCAGGCAGCTCCTCGTAGGTGACTGGCGTGCCGTCCGCCATCTCAGATGTAGATGGCGATGTGGTTGATGTAGACGTTTGTCCCACCGGGCGTGCCCGAATGTGTTGACTCGCCAAAACCCACCGGCGGGCAGCGGCCTTGTCAACACCGTAGAGCCGGGAAGAGCCTAGAGCTGCGGCCGGCCGAGACCCCTCCGAGCGACGGCCCGCAATGCTCTTCCGGTCACACGCGGCGATGCGAAGTGCAGGGCGTGCCACCTGACCTATACCCGGTCGAGAAGGTGATGGGGATGCCTCGCTAGTTTCCTCGCAGGGCATACATGTAAACGTTAAATACGAGCCTCGATCGGCTCTCGGGTTATCTCCGTGAATCGGCTCAAAGAGCCGATCCACCCATGATTCGTACGGGGTGCACGAATACTTGGTGGTCCTGCTTGATCAAGATAAAGCTAATTATATCTACGACGATTTAGGGTTTTCACCGCATAATCGGATCATCCTACTCCAGGTTGGGCCTCGCGGCCACGCACGGTGCTCGTAAGCCGATCCTAAACAAGGCCAAAAAACCAACATGAAGTTGATCCTCGGAACATCCTGTTTAGGACTTGCGAACGCCACCCTACGTGCCACTGGATCCTCCCCCTTTGTAAGGCCTAACTATTGCGAGATATTAAACTAATCCTTGTAGAACAAGGAGCAATCGTAACGGATCGGATCTACTAAATAATGATCAAGCGGGGTGCCGCCCCCACACCTGAGATAGGTGTGAGGGCGGCTAGATATGCAAGGGTTGCACTACGTAAGCATGCTTAAACGAAGAACAATGCTAACCCTAACACATCTAATGATAACTACGTTGCTCGCCATCAAAAGCGCTTCGATACGAGCAACGCATGAACAACGTGGGCTTGTGCTTGCCTAGATCGCAAGATGCGATCTAGGCAGCATGTCGCTTACCCGATAGAAACCCTCGAGACGAAGGAGTTGGCGATGCGCCGAGATTGGTTTGTTTGGGGTTGAACGTGAGTTGTTGTTTATTCCATAAACCCTAGATACATATTTATAGTCCAGACGGACTTTCTAATGTGGGCGTGCACCAAACCGTGCACGAGTAAGATTCTACTTTCTAAACTAAGATGCGATCTAATATTTTACAGATACAAGGGCAATTAAACCCAACCTGGTATAACAGGCCGATTCACGTATTCCTTCTATATATATTTCTTCAAACCCATTTCGATCGCGGCCCACCTCTGACTCGGTCAAATTCTGGTGATAACAATCCCCTACATCATTAATATTATTAGTGTACTTTATTCTATCAATGTCCATCTTTTCAAGGGTACTAGCAAAGTTGGTGCAAGAACCAAGCATCTTATATTTGATAAAGACTTTTCTAGCCTCTCTTGCTACACCACCAAATTCTTTAAGAAGGGTTTCTAAAACAAAATCTTTATTTTCCCCTTCTTCCATATCACCAAGTGTGAGAAACATGTGTTGGATTATAGGATTAAGATTAACAAATTTAGTTTCCAACATGTGAACTAAAGAAGCAGCAGCAATTTCATAAGTAGGAGCAAGTTCTACCAAGTGTCTATCTTCAAAATCTTCAGTAGTACTAACATGAGTGAAAAAATCTTCTATATTATCTCTTCCAATGATAGACCCACGTCCTACTGGTATGTCTTTTAGAGTGTAATTAGGGGGAAACATGATGAAATAAACAAAAGGTAAATAAAGTAAATGCAAGTAACTAATTTTTTTGTGTGTTTTTGATATAGAGAGCAAGACAACAAATAAAGTAAAGCTAACAACTAATTTTTTTGTGTTTTGTTTAAGTGCAGCAAACAAAGTAGTGAATAAAGTAAAGCAAGACAAAAACAAAGTAAAGAGATTGGGAAGTGGAGACTCCCCTTGCAGCGTGTCTTGATCTCCCCGGCAACGGCGCCAGAAAACAGTCTTGATGCGCGTGAAACACACGTCCGTTGGGAACCCCAAGAGGAAGGTGTGATGTGCACAGCGATGAAGTTTTCCCTCGAAAAGAAACCAAGGTTTATCGAACCAGGAGGAGCCAAGAAGCACGTTGAAGGTTGATGGCGGAGGGATGTAGTGCGGCGCAACACCAGTAATTCCGGCGCCAGCGTGGAACGTGCACAACACAACCAAAGTACTTTGCCCCAACGAAACAGTGAGGTTGTCAATCTCACCGGCTTGCTGTAACAAAGGATTAACCGTATTGTGAGGAAGATGATTGTTTGCAGAAAATAGTAAAGAACAATTGCGATGGATTGTATGCGATGTAAAGAATAGGACCGGGGTTCACGATTCACTAGAGGTGTCTCTCCCATAAGATAAATAGCATGTTGGGTGAACAAATTATAGTCGGGCAATTGACAAATAGAGAGGGCATGACAATGCACATACATGATATGATAAGTATTGTCGTTGCCTAATCGACGGTACCTCGGAGGAGGGATCCTCACGAGGGGGAGAAAAAGTAGGGGCCATAGGGCGGAGTGCACACGGGACGGTGGTACGCGAGTTACCCAGCTTCGGAACACCTGCACGATGACAGGGCCTACCGCTGCTTGTCTGGAATTATCTGGGCGCTTTCGCGTTGTTACAATGAGTTGTGGTTGTGCCTCTAGGGCTCCCGGGATCCGGCTTATAAAGGCGCACGGATCTAGGGTTTACACGGAGAGTCCTAGCCGGATTACAGATAACATAACTACGGTACAATATCTTGCCGTGCACGTCACGGATCCGCCTTCCATACACGTCGTCCTGGATCCGGGTTCCTCACGGGCCTCCATGGATCCGGGTTACTCCTATGTCGGTACGGATCCGGCCCTGCCGATCCCGGGGCTGGACTTCTTCCTTCATGATCAACGGCAGACCGGGCCGCCCGATGGGCCACATGCCTCATCACCGTCTGTGGGCCACCCGGGCTTGCCGGATCTAGGCACTGTCGATGGTACACCTATGAAGTATACCCACAACAGTAGCCCCCAGAGTTCTCCGAGTTTCGCCTGCAGTTTCCGCCTTGCTAGTTCATTATAATCTCCGGCAAACGGTGGTAACGCGGAGAAACTTGAAGAGCTCCAACTTTGCATTTTCTTCTTTTTCCAACTTATAGCCGGAAAATGCTCCCACCCCGCGGGACTTCATCCATCGACGTTTAAAAGAACATCTCCGGGTTACTCCCTGCTTGAATGAGAGACAACTTATCTTCGCACAGTTACCCGGAATCTTAAAAAGACTCAAACGGTTCCGCCAATTCTGGCGCCATTTCTGCGCGATTCGCGCGGTAACTTATCTCTAGCCATTTTTACTGCTAGGGTTTGGGACACGTGTCACACATCCAACGGCGCGACGCTTTCGTTCCGACCACAGGATGCGGAACACGAATCTCATTCCCTCAGCCTATAAATACCAGCCGTCGACCCCTTTACCCCTCATTCACCCCCTCCTCTCCTCTCTGCCGAGCGCCGCCCGAGAGTTTCTCCGCCGCCGTGCCGGAACCTGCCGGAGAACCACCGGAGCATCACCGGAGCGCACCCGCCACCGCAGTGTTCTTCGTGTTCATAACTCCGACGAGCTGCCGCAACTCCGGCCACCGCACGCCATTACGGTAAACCTCGAACTCAACTTTCGCACCGCAGTTGGTAGGGATGAACTTGGGGAAGATGAAGTGGGATCCGACTAAGGAAAGTTTCCGCCAACCTTTTTCTTCAGATGTCTTCAACAACTCCGCCTCCGACCTCGGAACCGATTATGGCGACGCCTATCTCCTCCGCCCCTCCTCCTTTCGTTCCCATCAGGCTGGATCCTTCAAAGGATTCCGGCAAGGAGACTGAGGGAACCTCCGCTCACCCGGAAAAAACCTCCGAGGCGGGCCAGACGGAGCAGCAGGCGGAAGAAGCTGCCAAGAAATCCAAAGCTCGGAAGCGCGATTCTGAAGCTAAGGGAAAATGGTGGCCCTGTACCACCACTGAAACGGAACTGAAGAACCTCGAGGCGGAGGGTTTCCTGCAACCCGGAAGGCTGGAGGTCGGTTCCACTAGAACCAACTCCGGCTCCTAAGGACGACGAGATGGTGTCGACGAAAGCATTAGTGGAGCGCGGATTCTCATTTCCGCCTTCAGACTTCTTCCGAGAAATTCTGAAGACGTATGGGCTCCAACCCCACAACATATCTCCAAACAGTGTGCTCGCCATTAGCAACCATGTCGCTCTCTGCGAAGGCCACCTCCGCGTGACTCCAGAACTTCCTCTGTTCCAGTATTTCTTCACTGTTAAGAAAGAGAAGATCCGCCAAACTTCCGAACTGCCAACTTGCGGATCCATCACTTTCCTCCTCCGCCCGGGTCGCGTCTACCCCCACACCGATCGCCATGAATCCGCGAGGTACTGGTCCGGAGGTTTCTTCTACCTGAAGGACGTCTCCGACCCGGCGAGCGACAAAAAACTTCCAACATTCAAGAACAGCCCCGCCAACGAGACTCCGGCATGGACACAGTGCCCCCACCTCTCCGACTCGCCTCGGCTAAACCGCGCGATGAGGCGGATGCGCAAGCTCACGGAGGAAGGGCTCACGGGGAAGGATTTGACCCTCTCCTGGTTTACCAAGCGGATCCGGCCGCTCCAACATAGGGACCGCCTGATGTTTGAATACACGGGCGCGAAGATTCAATGCGCGCCACCAAAGATAACCTGTCCGCCGACGCTATTGACAAGAGGATCCGGCTCCTCCTCAAAATCCCACGTGAACTCCATGTTCACGTATGCAACAAAGACATCCACACGGAGGGTGTAACATCCCAACTTTCAATGAAATGAACAAGAATGAGAATTCAAGAACCCAAAAATTGAAGCCAACAAAAACTTTTTCCATCATATAGGACTATGCATATTAGATCACCTTATTAATTATTTTGAGTGTGCTATTGCCATGATGCTTGTTTATGTGTGTTACTCTCATTCTAAAACCCTAGCAATGATCTCTTGATCACCCCTAGCCAAATAAAACTGAAATATAAAAAAATTCCAAAAATCCTTTTTACTCTCACATAAGGCCTATGCCATTTTTGCAAATCTTAACCTAGACCACTTTGGCTTGCCCCATTGGTTGAAGATGGTTACTAAACACTTTTAAATACTTTTGGAAGTGAAGAAACTCAACCAAAACCAAAATCAAATTCAAATTCCAACATACATGCAATATGGTCACTTGTGTCATTTTTAACCTGATGGCCACTTTGAGCCCCTGGCTTTCCTCCTTCCACTTCTAAACTTTGTCAACTCTTTTCACCTCATCCAAGACAACATCAAGCACTACAACTTTGCCCAAAACCACCACCCCAAAATCTTTACCAATTCCAAATGGGAAGCAAGCAAAGTTGGAACTTTCTCACATATGTAAGATTATTTGCAAAATGTGATTTTGCATCTCATCTCCATTTTGACCACCACCACCACCAAAATGCTCCCTTTATTATTTGATTACAACCCACCAAAAAGATTTTCAAAATTCAAAAATATTTTTCTTGCGGGCATTTGATCGAACACTTGGCAGGCAGGGTATCAATTTGTGCCCATACCTCATTTTTCTACTTGGACTTGGTCCAACCTTGACCTCTCTGCAGCTCTGGAGCTTCATCACACCTCCTAGCACCAGTGCCAAGCCACTGCCAACCTCTCCACTTGCTCACCATGACAAGGGCATGACCATGCCGTGGCATGGCATGGCCATCCCATGCCCTATCTCTCCCCTCTCACCTCAGAGATGCACCACCATGTCCTGGACGCTCCCTGCACTCCCCTGAACCTGCCCGTGCCTTCCCATGGTCACCCCGACGCGTGCACACGCGGGCGTCGACGTGGCCAGACACGCCCAGGCGTGCACACACACGCTCCAGGACGCGCATGACGCCAGCCCTGGACGCGCCCGAGCGCGCCTCGCCTCGTCACCTCGGCCCGTCCCTCGCCACCGGCGCTGCCGGGACGACTCGCCTCAGCTCCGAGGACACCGCCAGACACCACCACGAGCCTCCCCGTGCCCTGTCGCCGTCGAGGAGGACGACGACGTCCGCCACAGTGCCCACGGACGCGTGACGCGCGCCACTATGCTTGACCACCGAAAACTGTTCTGAGCACACCGTGACGCTCCCTGAGTGCGTACGAGCCAAGCCATACCCTCGCCCACGCCGTTGATCGACGGGAGAGCGCCATGGCCATCGTCACCGTGACCACCCGCCGCTGCTCGGAGCCGCTATAAAAGGAGCACTCCGCGCCCCAAACTGAGCACGCCAATCTCTTCCCCACCTCACCACGAGTTCTCCTCGCCGCCTCAATTTCATCTATTAGCCACCGCACCGCCGCAATTGCTAGCTCGCTGCCGCCGCCCGTAGCCGAAGCTCGCCGGAGAAGGAGGCCGCCCCGGGACGCGCCGCTGCTTCCGGGCGCTTCACCATCGTCGACAACGTCTCGGCGCACTACTCCGACGACCGCCGGAGCTCCGGCGACCGCTCCGGCCCCCTGCTGCCGCCGCGCTGCGCCACCGCCTCTCGCCGTCGACGACGACAATCCCGGGCCGTTAGATCATCGCCCGATCCAACGCCTCTCCTTCCCCGTACCGGTTCGGTGAGTAACTCCCGCCGACGCGTGGGTCCCGCCGTCGGACGGCCTGCTCGCGCTCGGACGCGAAGTGGGCCGGCCAACTCTTTTTCGCTCCGCAGCCCAAGTTCTTTTCCCGCGCGAAGCCCACCGTTTGAATTCGAATTTGGAAATTAGATGAAATATACAATCTGTTGCAAACTTTGAATTTCAATTGTGACAAATCTACTCGGCCAAATTTTGCAAACTTTATATTTTTGGAAACCTTATGAATTTATCTACACAATGCCACTTGGATAGAACCCTAGATCTTACGTAGAAGTAAAGTGACAAAATAAACAAGGCAGGGACTTTTAACTGTCTTATAATAATTCTTAAAAATCAACCATAAATGCTTTTCAGTTAATTCCACCTACAATAATTCACATTTCACTTATACTAATTGTTTCTACAAAAATATGCCATGCTTACTTTGAATGATCATGGTTTAGTTGATTTAAATGACTTTATGGCTATTTTCTAGTCAAAGATATTGTCCAAAACTATTAAGAAATATCATGAGAGAGTTTCTCTCATTTAAATCTTGTCACCACCAAGTCCAAATGAAGTGGAGACTCTGGTTAGTTAGGTCCCATAGGATTTGTTGGTGATATTAAATCTTTGATATGTTAGAATTAAATGGTATGAGGTGCTCACCTCATTTAAATCATTTTCTCCAAATGATAAGTGTGAAGAGGTTGACTTGGGTCAACCTAGGTCACATATTATGCATAAGAGAAATTAAATCTTAATAAGATAATAAGAGGAAATTACTTCTCTAAGTAATTCAAAGTAACCTTAAGGTTAATATGAGAGGAAATTATTTTTCTTAAATAATAAGAAGAACACATTCACCCACCTAATAGTAATGAGTGATGCTAGTTTAAGTGTGTGAACCATGTTTGTGCTTAGTTTAATTAGATAAGTTTGGTGTGATGATTGTGTACCCCGTATTCGTATTTTAGACGCTAGTACCGAGGAGTACCGGGAGGAGGAGGAGGTCTACTTCCAAGGAGAAGAAGACCACTTTGACCAGTTTCCCAACCAAGGCAAGATAATACTCTTGCAAAGTGCAAAGCTCACCACTGAGCAAGGCATCACCCCCTTTTACTTTATGCTTATGATCCTATTTCCCGAGTTTTACTTTACAAGCTTAATTTACTTTTGTTTTATCAAAGTACTTTTTGATTCATGTTTCACTTGGTTAGTATTGGATTAGTACAAGAGTATCAAACTTAGCCTAGAAGCAAGGCAAATACTTAGCACCCCTCATACCTAGTGGCTAGTGCTAAATACTAAAAATGACTACTCTAGATGGGAACATGTGTTATGGAATGATGATGGTGAAAACCTTGGAATGATGAGTCATTTCCATTGAAAGATTTTGAAGGTGAATATGACATGATTTTGACTTGGTGAATTTTACCAAAAATGATGGTTGGGTTCGGATGCGATACCATTCCAATTTTTGAGTACCCCCACAATACCTGATTATGGGTAGGGCTTAACTGGAAGTTTATGTGTCTTAGTATGGGTTCCCTCTAAACAAGCGTCATCGGGGTTATGCCGAAAGCTGCCTCCACCACAAAAGAAACGACGTTAAAGAGGAGGTGAATGTCCGGCCCAAGCCTCGTGCGGTTCCCGGAGTTGACGGTCGGTCTTCACTGGGAGGCCAAGCTCATGGGGAGAGGTGCCTATACTAGGATATGTGAGTGAAAGGTTATGGTTGATGATCCGCGTGCTGAGTTACGATTATTCGGGGTTATTCCGACGGATGTAATCAAAAGTTGTGGCACAAGCGTACAACCTCTGCAGAGTGTAAACCTATTCGAATAGCCGCGTCCACGGTTAAGGACGGTTGGAAAGGCCATACTTGTTCCGTCATCGGACCATTTTCAAAAATGTGACATGTGACTTGTGATTTTGCTTTTAAAAGGTGAATGTTGAATTTGACTTGAATTACAACAAATGTTGTGGGAATGACACTAATGTTCCCACTTGAGTTAGTTAGCACATGAAAGGTTTTGATTTCAAATACTTGTGAACTAAAATTGGCTTCATGCAAAAGAAACTAGAGCTTAGCACCCCCTTACCGAAATGTTCGTACTTACATTAGTATTAGTTTGCGAGTACTTTAAAGTACTCATGGCTTTGTCCCTGGCTATTCAAATGGCCGGACTATGAAGGAGAACCGCGATACGAGGAAGATGGACAGCGGGACGTCTACGACAACTAGGATCGCTCCCGACGTCAACGGTTGCTGTGGAATAGATGGACCACGACCGCTACTACTTCGCTTCCGCTATGTGTTTTGTAACAGGATCTCCAGATCCACTATGATGTATTAAGACTGGATCATGTGATCCTTTGTTGTAAGACGATTATGTGTTGTAATGAATGATGTGTTGTGATATCAATCTATTATGTCTCGCAAAAACAATATTCCTGGGATTGCGATGAATGGCATAATAGGCATCTGGACTTAAAAATCCGGGTGTTGACAAGTTGGTATCAGAGCCATTGTTTGACCTTAGGAGACCTTAGTTAGAAATGGACGTTCTGAAAAATTTAGTTTCAAAAAGGAAAGAAGTATTTCGGAAAAATTTAAATCTTTGTCTTCTCTTTAAGTTCTTTGGAAAATGAGAAGTCATGTTCTTCCTTAAAAATATACCCAAAATTTGGCCACACTTGTTCACTTCTCTAACTTAAATCCTTCACTTCACTTTCAGATGGAGCCCGTGAACACGAAGTTTTACCAGCTCGGGAATGGGGGAAGCTTGATCTTCGAGCACGACCTCAACGCCCTGTCCGACCACCTGGTCCGCCCGCACCCGGAGTTCCACGGAGCCCGGATCGCGAACCAGCCGGGAGGCGAACTGCAGTGGATCATCACTGCGGATTTGAGGGGCAAGATGGAGCCTCCCACTTCGAGAGGATCCTCTTCTCCGTCATGGAGAGCAACTGGCGGGACGGACTTGCCCGCGCCCTTCAGGAGGGACTCGCACGCCTGTGCGGGATGAGCGGGGAGGCACTCAACCACCCTCGCTTTTCTCACCTCGCGAGGCGTAACTCTGCTGGAGAGCCCATGGACATGCCATCCCACCCGGCACTGAAGCACCATGTGGAGCATCTCGATTTCATGCTGTATCACACTCAGCAGGATCTCGACCACTCCCGTGAGTACGCCAACCAGACTCACGCCCGCATCATCGAGCAAGGCGACGCCATCAAGATGCTCGCCAATGACCGCAGGACTCTCCGCCAGCGAGCGGGCGAAGAGGGATGCCACCATCACTCGCCTCCGCGCAAAGATAGCAGCACTCGAGGCCACTTGTCAAGGCCCGGGAGGAGCAGATGAAGAAGATGGAGGAAGATGGAGAAGACATTCGGGGAGGAAGCGACTACCCGAGTGACGACAACGATTTCGAGGATGATGAGAACACCGAGGGGAAGACTACGACTTCTCGGACGACGGAGATGAAGCCCACACCCCCATCGATGTTGATGAGGATGAGGAGTAGTTCACTTGTGCACTATCGTAGGTGTGAGTTGTATCCCGCCCCAATGTATCGTAGCTTGGAGAAGAAGGGTTCTTAAAACCCTTAGTGTGTTAGCTTGTAATGTGTGTTGTTTGCTATGAATGAATGTATGTTTGTGTCATCATGAAAAGACTTCAAGTTTTAAGCTTTTAAACTTAAACACCAAACAAGCCATAGAAAATTTCCCTCTTATCTCATGATCTATCTCAATACTCAGATGGCCCCCTTTGAAGCCCTGTACGGAAGGAAATGCCGTACCCCTCTGAACTGGTCAGAAGTCGGAGATAGCCAAGTCTTCGGCCCCGACATTCTCCGCGAAGCCGAAGAGAAGGTGCACAAGATCCGCGAATACCTCAAGACCGCCCAATCAAGACAGAAGAGCTACGCCGACAAGAGACGCCGAGAGATGACATTCGAAATCGGAGATTTTGTGTATCTCAAAGTCTCACCCCTCAAAGGAATGCAGAGATTCCAACTCAAAGGAAAGCTCGCCCCCAGATATGTCGGACCATTCAAGATTCTGAGTCGCCGAGGAGAAGTCTCATATCAGTTGGAACTGCCGGAAGAGATGTCCGCCGTACACAATGTGTTTCACATCTCACTCGCTTAGAAAGTGCCTAGAAGTACCGGAAAAGACCGAAGTATTCAAGAACATCGACCACAGAGCCATTGATCTCAACCAGGATCTAACCTACCGCGAAGTGCCTATTCGCATCCTTGAAGAAGCATTCGGGACCACCCGCACCGAAGTATCAAGTTCCCGAAGATACAATGGAGTAATCACACCGAAGAAGAAGCAACTTGGGAACGCGAGGAAGACATGAAGAAGGAATACCCGGATCTCTTTAGTACCTAGTTTTCTCTAGATCTCGGGACGAGATCTTTTGTAAGGGGGAAGGGTTTGTAACATCCCAACTTTCAATGAAATGAACAAGAATGAGAATTCAAGAACCCAAAAATTGAAGCCAACAAAAACTTTTTCCATCATATAGGACTATGCATATTAGATCACCTTATTAATTATTTTGAGTGTGCTATTGCCATGATGCTTGTTTATGTGTGTTACTCTCATTCTAAAACCCTAGCAATGATCTCTTGATCACCCCTAGCCAAATAAAACTGAAATATAAAAAAATTCCAAAAATCCTTTTTACTCTCACATAAGGCCTATGCCATTTTTGCAAATCTTAACCTAGACCACTTTGGCTTGCCCCATTGGTTGAAGATGGTTACTAAACACTTTTAAATACTTTTGGAAGTGAAGAAACTCAACCAAAACCAAAATCAAATTCAAATTCCAACATACATGCAATATGGTCACTTGTGTCATTTTTAACCTGATGGCCACTTTGAGCCCCTGGCTTTCCTCCTTCCACTTCTAAACTTTGTCAACTCTTTTCACCTCATCCAAGACAACATCAAGCACTACAACTTTGCCCAAAACCACCACCCCAAAATCTTTACCCATTTCCAAATGGGAAGCAAGCAAAGTTGGAACTTTCTCACATATGTAAGATTATTTGCAAAATGTGATTTTGCATCTCATCTCCATTTTGACCACCACCACCACCAAAATGCTCCCTTTATTATTTGATTACAACCCACCAAAAAGATTTTCAAAATTCAAAAATATTTTTCTTGCGGGCATTTGATCGAACACTTGGCGGGCGGGGTATCAATTTGTGCCCATACCTCATTTTTCTACTTGGACTTGGTCCAACCTTGACCTCTCGCAGCTCTGGAGCTTCATCACACCTCCTAGCACCGGTGCCAAGCCCTGCCAACCTCTCCACTTGCTCACCATGACAAGGGCATGACCATGCCGTGGCATGGCATGGCCATCCCATGCCCTATCTCTCCCCTCTCACCTCGGAGATGCACCACCATGTCCCGGACGCTCCCTCGCACTCCCCGAACCTGCCCGTGCCTTCCCATGGTCACCCCGACGCGTGCACACGCGGGCGTCGACGTGGCCAGACACGCCCAGGCGTGCACACACACGCTCCAGGACGCGCATGACGCCAGCCCTGGACGCGCCAGAGCGCGCCTCGCCTCGTCACCTCAGCCCGTCCCTCGCCACCAGCGCCTGCAGGACGACTCGCCTCAGCTCCAGGACACCGCCAGACACCACCACGAGCCTCCCCGTGCCCTGTCGCCGTCGAGGAGGACGACGACGTCCGCCACAGTGCCCACGGACGCGTGACGCGCGCCACTATGCTTGACCACCGAAAACTGTTCTGAGCACACCGTGACGCTCCCTGAGTCTGTCTGAGCCAAGCCATACCCTCGCCCACGCCGTTGATCGACGGGAGAGCGCCATGGCCATCGTCACCGTGACCACCCGCCGCTGCTCGGAGCCGCTATAAAAGGAGCACTCCGCGCCCCAAACTGAGCACGCCAATCTCTTCCCCACCTCACCACAGTTCTCCTCGCCGCCTCAATTTCATCTATTAGCCACCGCACCGCCGCAATTGCTAGCTCGCTGCCGCCGCCCGTAGCCGAAGCTCGCCAGAGAAGGAGGCCGCCCCCAGACGCGCCGCCGCTTCCGGGCGCTTCACCATCGTCGACAACGTCTCGGCGCACTACTCCGACGACCGCCGGAGCTCCGACGACCGCTCCGACCCCCTGCTGCCGCCGCGCTGCCATCGCCTCTCGCCGTCGACGACGACAATCCTGGGCCGTTAGATCATCGCCTGATCCAACGCCTCTCCTTCCCCGTACCGGTTCGGTGAGTAACTCCCGCTGACGCGTGGGTCCCGCCGTCTGACGGCCTGCTCGCGCTGGACGCGAAGTGGGCCGGCCAACTCTTTTTCGCTCCGCAGCCCAAGTTCTTTTCCCGCGCGAAGCCCACCGTTTGAATTCGAATTTGGAAATTAGATGAAATATACAATCTGTTGCAAACTTTGAATTTCAATTGTGACAAATCTACTCGGCCAAATTTTGCAAACTTTATATTTTTGGAAACCTTATGAATTTATCTACACAATGCCACTGGATAGAACCCTAGATCTTCTGTAGAAGTAAAGTGACAAAATAAACAAGGCAGGGACTTTTCTGTCTTATAATAATTCTTAAAAATCAACCATAAATGCTTTTCAGTTAATTCCACCTACAATAATTCACATTTCACTTATACTAATTGTTTCTACAAAAATATGCCATGCTTACTTTGAATGATCATGGTTTAGTTGATTTAAATGACTTTATGGCTATTTTCTAGTCAAAGATATTGTCCAAAACTATTAAGAAATATCATGAGAGAGTTTCTCTCATTTAAATCTTGTCACCACCAAGTCCAAATGAAGTGGAGACTCTGGTTAGTTAGGTCCCATAGGATTTGTTGGTGATATTAAATCTTTGATATGTTAGAATTAAATGGTATGAGGTGCTCACCTCATTTAAATCATTTTCTCCAAATGATAAGTGTGAAGAGGTTGACTTGGGTCAACCTAGGTCACATATTATGCATAAGAGAAATTAAATCTTAATAAGATAATAAGAGGAAATTACTTCTCTAAGTAATTCAAAGTAACCTTAAGGTTAATATGAGAGGAAATTATTTTTCTTAAATAATAAGAAGAACACATTCACCCACCTAATAGTAATGAGTGATGCTAGTTTAAGTGTGTGAACCATGTTTGTGCTTAGTTTAATTAGATAAGTTTGGTGTGATGATTGTGTACCCCGTATTCGTATTTTAGACGCTAGTACCGAGGAGTACCAGGAGGAGGAGGAGGTCTACTTCCAAGGAGAAGAAGACCACTTTGACCAGTTTCCCAACCAAGGCAAGATAATACTCTTGCAAAGTGCAAAGCTCACCCTGAGCAAGGCATCACCCCCTTTTACTTTATGCTTATGATCCTATTTCCCAGTTTTACTTTACAAGCTTAATTTACTTTTGTTTTATCAAAGTACTTTTTGATTCATGTTTCACTTGGTTAGTATTGGATTAGTACAAGAGTATCAAACTTAGCCTAGAAGCAAGGCAAATACTTAGCACCCCTCATACCTAGTGGCTAGTGCTAAATACTAAAAATGACTACTCTAGATGGGAACATGTGTTATGGAATGATGATGGTGAAAACCTTGGAATGATGAGTCATTTCCATTGAAAGATTTTGAAGGTGAATATGACATGATTTTGACTTGGTGAATTTTACCAAAAATGATGGTTGGGTTCGGATGCGATACCATTCCAATTTTTGAGTACCCCCACAATACCCGATTATGGGTAGGGCTTAAGCTGGAAGTTTATGTGTCTTAGTATGGGTTCCCTCTAAACAAGCGTCATCGGGGTTATGCCGAAAGCTGCCTCCACCACAAAAGAAACGACGTTAAAGAGGAGGTGAATGTCCGGCCCAAGCCCTGTGCGGTTCCCGGGTTGACGGTCGGTCTTCACCGGGAGGCCAAGCTCATGGGGAGAGGTGCCTATACTAGGATATGTGAGTGAAAGGTTATGGTTGATGATCCGCGTACTGAGTTACGATTATTCAGGGTTATTCCTGACGGATGTAATCAAAAGTTGTGGCACAAGCGTACAACCTCTGCAGAGTGTAAACCTATTCGAATAGCCGCGTCCACGGTTAAGGACGGTTGGAAAGGCCATACTGTTCCGTCATCAGACCATTTTCAAAAATGTGACATGTGACTTGTGATTTTGCTTTTAAAAGGTGAATGTTGAATTTGACTTGAATTACAACAAATGTTGTGGGAATGACACTAATGTTCCCACTTGAGTTAGTTAGCACATGAAAGGTTTTGATTTCAAATACTTGTGAACTAAAATTGGCTTCATGCAAAAGAAACTAGAGCTTAGCACCCCCTTACCGTAAATGTTCGTACTTACATTAGTATTAGTTTGCGAGTACTTTAAAGTACTCATGGCTTTGTCCCTGGCTATTCAAATGGCCAGACTATGAAGGAGAACCGCAGTACGAGGAAGATGGACAGCAGGACGTCTACGACAACTAGGATCGCTCCTGACGTCAACAGTTGCCTGTGGAATAGATGGACCACGACCGCTACTACTTCGCTTCCGCTATGTGTTTTGTAACAGGATCTCCAGATCCACTATGATGTATTAAGACCTGGATCATGTGATCCTTTGTTGTAAGACGATTATGTGTTGTAATGAATGATGTGTTGTGATATCAATCTATTATGTCTCGCAAAAACAATATTCCTGGGATTGCGATGAATGGCATAATAGGCATCTGGACTTAAAAATCCGGGTGTTGACAGAGGGATCCGGAACCGCGGTACGGCATCTGGACTTGATTTATTGTTTTTCTTCAAACTTTTGCCTAAGTTTTTATCTTTGCATTAGCTCGAAGCGCTTGAAGAAAGTGAACTCGGAAACCTCCTCCGAGTCCCATCTACCGGTAACCCGGATCCAGAAGCCGCATCGGAGGCGGAAGCTCCTGAAGCCAGCCGCCCTGCAAAGAGGAAAAGGCCAGCCCCTTCCAGCTCCCCAGCGAAACGCCCCGCGAAACACTCAGCATCGCGGCTACTCGGAAAGCTGAGGCGGAAAAGAAGCGCCTCGCGCTGATCAATACCAGCAACAAGGGGCAGCCTGCCATCCAGCACTTTTTCAAGCCTTCCGGGTAAGCGTCTCCTTTCTGAGATCCAAGTTCCAGTTTTAACACTTGTTCTTATATTCGTATGCTTTTCCTGTAGTTCCGGAAGCCAACCTCCCAAGGCCCCAAGGGTCACCAAGAAGAAAGTCAAGCCGTCTCCGGCTTCTGTCCCTATCACTCCTGAGGTGGAAGTTCCGCCGAAGGCTTCATCTGCCAGCAAGCCGGATCCGAAGGACGTCATTGACCTTGACGACCTTCCCGAGGATCCCGTTTACCAGGGCGACTCCGCCAAGGGGACCTCCTCACCCATTCCTCCGCCTGATCAGCCAAGCTCGCTTCGCGGGGCCGACCGGAGAAGAACAGGAGCAAAAGGCCAAGCTACTTCAAGTCACCAACGCGACCCGCGTCAACCTCCAACCAACTCCGTCCCTCCAAAAGCTTACTCTTGCAGAACGTCACGCGAAGGTTTCCGTCATGCTGAACACAGTATGGGGAAAACCGGAGGAGGAGGTGCGCGAACTCGCCGACACTGGAGGAGAACCCGAAGGATTTTTTCGCCAAGCACGGGAAGTGCGGCAGGTAATACTAGCCCCCAAGCATTGGGTGATATAGTTCCGAATAACGTGTATTATCCGATGCTTTCCCAAAATGTACTTTAGACGGAAATTTAAAATTTTTATAACTCAAACTGAACTCCTCGCTAGCCCCCAAGATTTTGAATATCCGGCTAACTCCCTGCTGCCTCACAGACCACACGGAAATTGCATGAAGATTTGCGCATCCATGTGCTGGAGCAGATCACGGAGATCGAGGGGCTGCGCCAGAACGCGGAAAACAGCCAAAAGGCTATCCAGCTGCTTGAGACCCGCCTGAAAGGTACAAGATCCGGATTTTTTACTTTTTGTGTTAAGTCATAGTGCATGATGCATAATATGTGCAACTTGTCTGCCTTCAGAAGAATCTGCTAAGCGCTCCTCGCTTGATGAGCTTTCCGCCAAGGTCACGGTGCTTGAGGCGGAGAACGAGTCCCTCCAAAACTTTATGAAAGAATCCTCAAGCAAAGAGACTGAAGCGAGGAGGGAACTCTCGGAGAAGCATTCCCGCGAGAAGGCTGAGCTGATTGACAAGCTGGAGAAAAGCCAAGGCCGCGTGATCTCCACCCTCGCCAAGAACAAAGCCCTGGAAACGGAGGCGGAAACCATTGACAAACTTATCTTCCGTAAGCATTCTTCCGCGTCGTTGCTCCGACCATCTTTCATGCTTTCTCTGACGGAACTGAACCTCTTTCTTCCACAGCAAGTCTTGGCTTTGAGTGGACAAAAGATTCAAACCTGACGAGGACGGAAGCATACGAGGAAGTGCGGAACTCAATTGATGCACTGTTTGGAGCCCGTCGCGGAATTGCCACGGCTCTATCGCTAAAGAAGGCCAAAACCTCGGCTCATCGATACGATGACCAATCTTATGCGACAGGTGCCGGAGTTCATCAAGGACTGGCAGAAATCTTCAGCGCGCGGAGCCGCCTCCTTGGTCCTGGCCACCTGCAAGGCTTTCTTCCCCTCACTCAATCTGGCGCAAGTCGCACGCGGAGCCCCCGAGAGTTCCGACATGAGCGCCCTTCTCGCGGAAACTGAAGGCTATGAAGAACTGTTTGTCAGGCGAGTGGATCACTCGTTCTGGTACAACAAGCACAACCTGCCCGAAGGTTTTTCCGACGCTGAGGAGGAAGCAAGCGAGCCGGAGTTTTATGGGGAAGGATCCGGGTCCAGCAACGAGCATTCCGGAGGAAACTCTGGAAACGACTCTGGAGCCGGATCTGGTGACAGTGGACGACGGCTCCAGCTACCAGCAGTCTGAAGAGGAGGACTCCGAGTAGAGTTCCTGTTTGAAACAATGAAACAAATTGCATCATTTTGGCCCCAGCGAGGGTTTGTAATAAGACTTTAAATTCTTAAGTAGCTAGGAACGAAACGATTATGCATGGGGCGGAAACACTTATCCTGCTATCCGTTTAATATTATGTGCATGTTTCGTTTTGTCAGAAAGCAAGTGCTGATCTTGTTATTTTCCGGCTTACCCGCTTGACCTTCCACGAGCCGGAAAACCTAGCCGGAGATGCTCGCCAGCGGCGACGAAGCCCAATGGCAATCCGTCCATAACCGCGGAAACAAGCCCCCAGGCATAGGTGCCGGAAATCGCTACTTAGGAATCCACGAGTTCGCAACAGATAACAACTTAATCAGAAAACTTAAGCTTACGTCCTAGAGGACGATTTTGGAAATCACAACTTTATACACGCCTAGGCGGAAAACTTCCAGCTCTGCGGTTTTAGTCGGAAAAAACATACACGATCTAAAATGAACAAGTAAAGGAGGTAAAGGACTCAAAGAGTGAACCATAAGCTTTATTTCATTGATCATGTATAACTATTACAGAGTTTGTAACTTGGAAAAATATGCTAAGTGTAGAAAGGACGTAGCTGTGCTATATTCCAAGGGCGATCTGTTTCATCGTAGATGTCATCCGGATCCTCACGCTTGCGTTTCCGGCGCCAGTTAGCATGTCTATCCCTCAGCTCGCGGAAATCGACAAGGTAGTACGATCCGTTATGAAGCACTTTGCTAACGACAAAGGGTCCTTCCCATGGAGATTGCAGCTTATGGTCTTTCACCTGTCGAAGGCGGAGGACCAGGTCTCCGGCCATGAAGGAGCGTTTCCGAACTCGACGACTGTGATAGCGTCGGAGCTTCTGATGGTAGATGGCGGAGCGCTGGTCAGCTAGGTTCCGAGCTTCTTCAATCAGGTCCACAGATAGCTGTCTGGCCTCGTCAGCTGTTTCATCGTTATAGGCGGAAACTCGCGGTGAATCATGGATGATGTCGGAGGGAATGACGGCTTCAGATCCGTATACCAGGAAGAAAGGGGTAAACCCTGTTGACGTAG
>NC_061512.1:73784625-73817284 GCF_022539505.1 Lolium rigidum | reverse complement strand
ATACGCCTCCAACGTATCGATAATTTCTTATGTTCCATGCCACATTATTGATGTTATCTACATGTTTTATGCACACTTTATGTCATATTCGCAGCATTTTCTCTGAACTAACCTATTAACAAGATGCCGAAGTGCCGTTGCCGTTACTGTTTTTGGTTTCAGAAACTTGTAACAAAATATTTCCTAATTGGACGAAATCAACGCCCAGGGTCCTATTTGCCACGAAGCTTCCAGAAGACCAACAAGAGGAGACGGGGCGTGGGGCCACGAGGTGGCCAAACCCTAGGGCGGCGCACCCTTGGCCGTGCCGACTGCGGGTGTGGGGCCCCTCGGCCCCTCCTCGACTTGCCCTTCCGCCTACTTAAAGCCTCCGTCGCAAACCCCCAAGACCGAGAGCCAATTAGGGATCATGTTGCTGATACGTCTCCGACGTATCGATAATTTCTTATGTTCCATGCCACATTATTGATGTTATCTACATGTTTTATGCACACTGTATGTCATATTCGTGCATTTTCTGGAACTAACCTATTAACAAGATGCCGAAGTGCCGCTTGTCTGTTTTCTCGTTGTTTTTGGTTTCGAAATCCTAGTAAGGAAATATTCTCGGAATTGGACGAAATCAAAGCCCGTGGGCCTATTTTTCCACGAAGCTTCCGAAGTCCGAAGGAGAGACGAAGAGGGGCCACGAGGGGCCACACCCTAGGGCGGCGGGGCCCCCCTTGGCCGCGCGGCCCTGTGGTGTGGGGCCCCCGTGCCGCCTCTTGACCTGCCCTTCCGCCTACAAATAGCCCCCGTGACGAAACCCCCGCATCGAGAGCCACGATACGGAAAACCTTCCGCAGACGCCGCCAACGCCGATCCCATCTCGGGGATCCAGGGAGATCGCCTCCCGCACCTCGCCGGGAGAGGGGAATCATCTCCCGGAGGACTCTACGCCGCCATGGTCGCCTCCGGTGTGATGTGTGAGTAGTCTACCCCTAGACTATGGGTCCATAGCAGTAGCTAGATGGTTGTCTTCTCCCCATTGTGATATCATTGTCGGATCTTGTGAGCTGCCTAACATGATCAAGATCATCTATCTGTAATTCTATATGTTGCGTTTGTTGGGATCCGATGAATAGAGAATACTTGTTATGTTGATTATCAAAGTTATATCTATGTGATGTTTATGATCTTGCATGCTCTCCGTTATTAGTAGATGCTCGGCCAAGTTGATGCTAGTAACTCCAAGAGGGAGTATTTATGCTCGATAGTGGGTTCATGCCTCCGTGAATCCGGAGGAGTGACAAGAACCACTAAGGTTATGGATGTGCCGTTGCCACTAGGGATAAAACATTAGTGCTATGTTCAAGGATGTAGTCACTAGTTACATTACGCGCAATACTTAATGCAATTGTCTCGTTGTTAGCAACTTAATACCTGGAGGGGTTCGGATGATAACTCCGAAGGTGGACTTTTTAGGCATAGATGCAGTTGGATGGCGGTCTATGTACTTTGTCGTAATGCCCAATTAAATCTCACTATACTCATCATGATATGTATGTGCATGGTCATGCTCTCTTTATTTGTCAATTGCCCAACTGTAATTTGTTCACCCAACATGCCGTTTGTCTTATGGGAGAGACACCTCTAGTGAACTGTGGACCCCGGCCAATTCTCTATACTGAAATACAATCTACTGCAATACTTGTTCTACTCGTTTTCTTGCAAACAATCATCTTCCACACAATACGGTTAATCCTTTGTTACAGCAAGCCGGTGAGATTGACAACCTCACTGTTTCGTTGGGGCAAAGTACTTTGGTTGTGTTGTGCAGGTTCCACGTTGGCGCCGGAATCCCTGGTGTTACGCCGCACTACATCCCGCCGCCATCAACCTTCAACGTGCTTCTTGACTCCTACTGGTTCGATAAACCTTGGTTTCTTACTGAGGGAAACTTGCTGCTGTACGCATCACACCTTCCACTTGGGGTTCCCAACGAGCGTGTGCTTTACGCGTCATCAAGCTAAATTTCTGGCGCCGTTGCCGGGGACGTGAAGGAAAATTACACCACAGAGATTTCTAACTCCCACGTCAACTGCACGCCAGCAAATAAATTTCTGGCGCCGTTGCCGGGGAGATCAAGACACGCTGCAAGGGGAGTCTCCACTTCTCAATCTCTTTACTTTGTTTTTGTCTTGCTTAGTTTTATTTACTACTTTGTTTGCTGCACTAAATCAAAATACAAAAAAATTAGTTGCTAGTTTTACTTTATTTGCTATCTTGTTTGCTATATCAAAAACACAAAAAAATTAGTTACTTGTTTTACTTTACTTAATATCATGCATGTTTTTATTTCACTAGTTAAGCATAATGGAAAACAACAAAAATATGAGAGATCTTTATGAACTTTATCTTGAATTAGGACATGATGTGTTTGAAGAGAGAATTAAAAAACCCATGGAACTTTATATGCATGCTAATGGGAATGTTATTACTATGAATGCTTTGAACACCATTGTTGCTAATGCTATGGAAAATTCTAAGCTTGGGGAAGCTGGCTTTGATGAGCATGATCTTTTTAGTCCCCCAAGCATTGAGGAGAAAATTTTCTTTTATGATTACAATATGCCTCCTATATATGATGATAGCCACTTTGTTGAATTTGCTCCCACTACAACTAATAAAATTGATTATGCTTATGAGGAGAGTAATAATTTTATGCATGAGACTCATGATAAGAATGCTTTATGTGATAGTTATATTGTTGAGTTTGCTCATGTTGCTACTGAAAGTTATTATGAGAGAGGAAAATATGGTTGTAGAAATTTTCATGTTACTAAAATGCCTCTCTATGTGCTGAAATTTTTGAAGCTACAAGTTGTTCTATCTTCCTATGCTTGTTACTTTGCTCCTCATGAACTTGTTTATTTACAAGATTCCTATGCATAGGAAGCATGTTAGACTTAAATATGTTTTGGATTTGCTTCTTGATGCTCTCTTTTGCTTCAAATACTATTTCTTGCAAGTGCATCATTAAAACTGCTGAGCCGATCTTAATGGCTATAAAGAAAGAACTTCTTGGGAGATAACCCATGTGTTATTTTGCTACAGTACTTTGTTTTTATTTTGTGTCTTGGAAGTTGTTTACTACTGTAGCAACCTCTCCTTATCTTAGTTTTGTGTTTTGTTGTGCCAAGTTAAGCCGTTGATAGAAAAGTAAGTACTAGATTTGGATTACTGCACAGTTCCAGATTTCTTTGCTGTCACGAATCTGGGTCCACCTCCCTGTAGGTAGCTTAGAAAATTAAGCCAATTTACGTGCATGATCCTCAGATATGTACGCAACTTTCATTCAATTTGAGCATTTTCATTTGAGCAAGTCTGGTGCCATTTTAAAATTCGTCAATACGAACTGTTCTGTTTTGACAGATTCTGCCTTTTATTTCGCATTGCCTCTTTTGCTATGTTGGATGAATTTCTTTGATCCACTAATGTCCAGTAGCATTATGCAATGTCCATAAGTGTTAAGAATGATTGTGTCACCTCTGAATATGTTAATATATATTGTGCACTAACCCTCTAATGAGTTGTTTCGAGTTTGGTGTGGAGGAAGTTTTCAAGGATCAAGAGAGGAGTATGATGCAACATGATCAAGGAGAGTGAAAGCTCTAAGCTTGGGGATGCCCCGGTGGTTCACCCCTGCATATATCAAGAAGACTCAAGCTGTCTAAGCTTGGGGATGCCCAAGGCATCCCCTTCTTCATCGACAACATTATCAGGTTCCTCCCCGAAACTATATTTTTATTCCATCACATCTTATGTGCTTTTTCTTGGAGCGTCGGTTTGTTTTTGTTTTTTGTTTTGTTTGAATAAAATGGATCCTAGCATTCACTTTATGGGAGAGAGACACGCTCCGTTGTAGCATATGGACAAGTATGTCCTTGGTTTCTACTCATAGTATTCATGGCGAAGTTTCTCCTTCGTTAAATTGTTATATGGTTGGAATTGGAAAATGATACATGTAGTAATTGCTATAAATGTCTTGGGTAATGTGATACTTGGCAATTGTTGTGCTCATGTTTAAGCTCTTGCATCATATGCTTTGCACCCATTAATGAAGAAATACATAGAGCATGCTAAAATTTGGTTTGCATATTTGGTTTCTCTAAGGTCTAGATAATTTCTAGTATTGAGTTTGAACAACAAGGAAGACGGTGTAGAGTCTTATAATGTTTTCAATATGTCTTTTATGTGAGTTTTGCTGCACCGGTTCATCCTTGTGTTTGTTTCAAATAAGCCTTGCTAGCCTAAACCTTGTATCGAGAGGGAATACTTCTCATGCATCCAAAATACTTGAGCCAACCACTATGCCATTTGTGTCCACCATACCTACCTACTACATGGTATTTTCCGCCATTCCAAAGTAAATTGCTTGAGTGCTACCTTTAAAATTCCATCATTCACCTTTGCAATATATAGCTCATGGGACAAATAGCTTAAAAACTATTGTGGTATTGAATATGTAATTATGCACTTTATCTCTTATTAAGTTGCTTGTTGTGCGATAACCATGTTTACTCGGGGACGCCATCAACTTTTCATTGTTGAATTTCATGTGAGTTGCTATGCATGTTCGTCTTGTCTCGAAGTAAGGGCGATCTACACCGAGTTGAATGGTTTGAGCATGCATATTGTTAGAGAAGAACATTGGGCCGCTAACTAAAGCCATGATCCATGGTGGAAGTTTCAGTTTTGGACAAACATCCTCAAATATCTAATGAGAAAAGAATTAATTGTTGTTGAATGCTTAAGCATTAAAAGAGGAGTCCATTATCTCGTTGTCTATGTTGTCCCGGTATGGATGTCTAAGTTGAGAATAATCAAAAGCGAGAAATCCAAATGCGAGCTTTCTCCTTAGACCTTTGTACAAGCGGCATAGAGGTACCCCTTTGTGATACTTGGTTAAAGCATATGTATTGCGGTGATAATCCAGGTAGTCCAAGCTAATTAGGACAAGGTGCGGGCACTATTGGTACACTATGCATGAGGCTTGCAACTTATAAGATATAATTTACATGATGCATATGCTTTATTACTACCGTTGACAAAATTGTTTCATGTTTTCAAAATCAAAGCTCTAGCACAAATATAGCAATCGATGCTTTTCCTCTATGGAGGACCTTTTTTTACTTTCAATGTTGAGTCAGTTCACCTATTTCTCTCCACCTCAAGAAGCAAACACTTGTGTGAACTGTGCATTGATTCCTACATACTTGCTTATTGCACTTATTATACTACTCTATGTTGACAATATCCATGAGATATACATGTTACAAGTTGAAAGCAACCGCTGAAACTTAATCTTCTTTTGTGTTGCTTCAATGCCTTTACTTTGAATTATTGCTTTATGAGTTAACTCTTATGCAAGACTTATTGATGCTTGTCTTGAAGTGCTATTCATGAAAAGTCTTTGCTATATGATTCACTTGTTTACTCATGTCATATACATTGTTTTGATCGCTGCATTCACTACATATGCTTTACAAATAGTATGATCAAGATTATGATGGCATGTCACTCCGAAATTATCCGTGTTATCGTTTTACCCGCTCGGACGAGCAGAACTAAGCTTGGGGATGCCGATACGTCTCCGACGTATCGATAATTTCTTATGTTCCATGCCACATTATTGATGTTATCTACATGTTTTATGCACACTTTATGTCATATTCGTGCATTTTCCGGAACTAACCTATTAACAAGATGCCGAAGTGCCGCTGTCGTTTTCTCGCTGTTTTTGGTTTCAGAAATCCTAGTAAGGAAATATTCTCGGAATTGGACGAAATCAAAGCCCGGGGGCCTATTTTTCCACGAAGCTTCCGGAAGTCCGAAGGAGAGACGAAGAGGGGCCACGAGGGGGCCACACCCTAGGGCGGCGCGGCCCCCCCCCTTGGCCGCGCGGCCCCGTGGTGTGGGGCCCCCGTGCCGCCTCTTGACCTGCCCTTCCGCCTACAAATAGCCCCCGTGACGAAACCCCCGATGACCGAGAGCCACGATACGGAAAACCTTCCGGAGACGCCGCCAACGCCGATCCCATCTCGGGGGATCCAGAGATCGCCTCCGGCACCCTGCCGGAGAGGGGAATCATCTCTCGGAGGACTCTACGCCGCCATGGTCGCCTCCGGTGTGATGTGTGAGTAGTCTACCCCTGGACTATGGGTCCATAGCAGTAGCTAGATGGTTGTCTTCTCCCCATTGTGCTATCATTGTCGGATCTTGTGAGCTGCCTAACATGATCAAGATCATCTATCCGTAATTCTATATGTTGCGTTTGTTGGGATCCGATGAATAGAGAATACTTGTTATGTTGATTATCAAAGTTATATCTATGTGATGTTTATGATCTTGCATGCTCTCCGTTATTAGTAGATGCTCTCGGCCAAGTTGATGCTAGTAACTCCAAGAGGGAGTATTTATGCTCGATAGTGGGTTCATGCCTCCGTGAATCCGGAGGAGTGACAAGAACCACTAAGGTTATGGATGTGCTGTTGCCACTAGGGATAAAACATTAGTGCTATGTTCAAGGATGTAGTCACTAGTTACATTACGCGCAATACTTAATGCAATTGTCTCGTTGTTAGCAACTTAATACCGGAGGGGGTTCGGATGATAACCTCGAAGGTGGACTTTTTAGGCATAGATGCAGTTGGATGGCGGTCTATGTACTTTGTCGTAATGCCCAATTAAATCTCACTATACTCATCATGATATGTATGTGCATGGTCATGCTCTCTTTATTTGTCAATTGCCCAACTGTAATTTGTTCGCCCAACATGCTGGTTTGTCTTATGGGAGAGACACCTCTAGTGAACCGTGGACCCCGGCCAATTCTCTATACTCGAAATACAATCTACCGCAATACTTGTTCTACTCGTTTTCTCGCAAACAATCATCTTCCACACAATACGGTTAATCCTTTGTTACAGCAAGCCGGTGAGATTGACAACATCACTGTTTCGTTGGGGCAAAGTACTTTGGTTGTGTTGTGCAGGTTCCACGTTGGCGCCGGAATCCCCGGTGTTGCGCCGCACTACATCCCGCCGCCATCAACCTTCAACGTGCTTCTTGACTCCTACTGGTTCGATAAACCTTGGTTTCTTACTGAGGGAAACTTGCTGCTGTACGCATCACACCTTCCACTTGGGGTTCCCAACGAGCGTGTGCTTTACGCGTCATCAGTTGCCCGGGGTGATATTGAGCTTATCTATGTTCCTACCAAAGATCAACTTGCCGATATATTCACGAAGCCTCTTGATGAAGCAAGGTTCACTTATTTGAGGAATGAGCTAAATATCATTGATTCAAGGAGTATAGCTTGACCATCTTGCAAACACACCTTCGTCTCAAAACTTCATTCGGTTTAGATGTGGGCATGGAAATAGGGGGAGTGCGGTTTAAATTATTGAGCTATCCCTCCCCCCATAATGCCAACATTAAGAAATCATTCTCTTAATATCATGTGTTGATATGTGAGCTTCAATGATGAGTAGTGACTTGGACCCAAGATATATCTTCGCGGTGCCATGTCACATCACTCATATATGGTGGCCTAGGCCACCACACTCTTCTTTGTGAAGAGTTGGAGTTATTTGGAACTTCATTGGTTTTTATTGACATCTCTTTGTTTATGGGAAATCACTCATGTTTGGTCTTCATTTGCAATATTTTGCAAATATGGGTGATATCGTACCATCAACTGTGCTACCTCTCTACCCTAAGCCCCACCTTTCCTAAAGAAACCATATCTATCTCCATACTCTAAAACTCCGCAAAATTTCGAGGGTTTTTGGGCTGTGGGCAGGTTCGGCGGCACTGCCGGCGCGTTCACACCGGCACTGCCGGTGGTGCCGGAACTGCCGGCCTCGGCTGGGCGGCACTGCCGCTGTGGGCGTGGGATAAGTTGTGGACCCGCAGGGGGGGTTAGGGCAACTGCCCTTGTTCTTCCCCAGCGTGTGTCCCCTCCTCCCATCCGACCCCAGCCGCCGCCGCCGTCGCCCTGCCCTCCAGCCGCCGTTCCGGGACCTCTCTCCTCCTCTGGTTGGGTGGATCCGGGCTGTGCCCTCCCTCCTCCATGGCTTCCTCCTCCGGTTAGCTTCCTCCCCTCTCTCTCCCTCTCTAGAATGGGTAGACCTCTCTAGAAGAAAGAAGGGTGGTTGAATCTCTCCGAAAGTTTTGCCATTGAGATAGATGATCTTGTGCATTGTGGTGAGAAAGTTTGAGGAACAATGGTTGAGTCTAGAGCAGATCTGGTGGCACTTCATGTTTGCCGGCACTGCCGCCCCTGCCAAACCGGCACTGCCGGTCGGGCCGGCACTGCCGCCTCTGTCAAACCGGCACTGCCGGTCGGGCCAGCACTGCCGCCCTTTCCACCCCGGCACTGCCGGTGTAGCTGTGCCAGATCACTTTCAGCCTCCTCTCTTGTATCTTGAACACTTCATTCACCATGCTTTGATTATCATGTTTTGCTGTGTTTTTAGTGTATCTTATCCTATGCTTCCTCCATCCTTTGCTATCACAGGTGCAGGTGGTGACCCTCATCGCTTCAACCCAGGAAAACGGACTTTACCGAGTAACTTTGAAGCTGAAATCCTACCTGTGAAGAAGTCGTCTCGTCGGGAGAAGAACATGGCTCCGGTTGAACCTCGAGTTAATCTCATCAGGAGGCTGAGAGGCATGCCTATTGGGAAGTGGCCCGATACTGAGTATGCTCGACTGCGTCAGACCATCATCTACACCACTCCCAAGGCCACCAATTGCTCTGAGCTGTTCTGGACTAAGTATCAAGAGAAGATTTTTGATGATCTCTATGCTCATGCCACCTACAAAGTCGCTCCTATGCATCACATCAACTTTTCTCACATGGATAAACATGCCCAATACTTTGCAGAAGCTCGAGAGATTTGTGAGCAGTTTGGTCTCTTTCCTCTTATGAAGTTCCAGCAGCCTTACAGTGTGGATGTGATTGGGCAATTCTTTGCCACAGTTTATGTTGACAATGATGATGCCAAGACTATGACTTGGATGACAGAGGGTCGCTTGCTACATGGCACTTGGGACCAATTTGCAGCTTGCCTTGGTTATCCTGTGCTCCCTGTCAATGCAGATGGATATTTTAGAGCTCACAACACTCCCAAGCCCATTGAGAAGGCTCTTCTTGCTGATCTTTATCTTGAAGGAGAAGTGGTATATGGATCTCAGAAATTTCTTCGCCCGGTGTATGACATCCTCCTCCGCATTTATCGAGAGGTCCTTAATCCCAAGGTTGGTTGCGTTGATCAGATCTATGGATACCTTGGGAACTTGTTATATCTCTCTCATCAGCACCGTGACTCTGGGCTTCAGCTTGATGTGATGGACTTTCTGTGGAATGAGTTTTGGGCATGCATTATTGCTCGCAAGGATCCTGTTTTTGCCCCTTACTTCATGCGCTTCATATGCTCACGTTGGGACAATGCTGGATATGGCATACTCTCTGATGAGGTAGGTGTTTTGGTACCTCACAAGGCTAAGGATCTCAAGGTCAAGACTCACGACAACCCTCCTCGTCTTCCCAATGATGAGGATTCTCGCCGAAGAAGACTCGATTTTGAGTTTGCACCTCCTGCCGACAATGGCCGGTTTGCTCGCATAGAGGCCAAGTTGGCCAAGATGTTCTCGCCTCAAGTCCGACATCAACGAGCGTCGATATCGTGCTCATAGGGAGCGGAAAATGGACAGGAGGAACACAAAGCTCATCATGCGCAAGTTGGATATTCCTGTTGAAAGTGGCTCTGAGGAGGTCATCACTCCTGAAGAAGAATGGCTCTCCAAGCATGGCAATGTGACTGAGTTTGAACAGCTTGGACTTCCCGGTACCTCTCGCCGTCGGCGCCCTCCTAGTGATGATGTTGAGCCCGCCGAGTCTGAAGAAGATGAAGAGACGGAGGACGATGAAGAGACGGAGGATGAGTGAGCTCTCATGGGACGTTGTAGCATCGCTTCTTTTCTCCTTTTTGGTGTCTCGATGCCAAAGGGGGAGAAGAAGGTCTAGTAGGACTTGCACGGGATTTGCTAGGATGGTTTGAGGGCACAAGCATTTGCTTTTTATCATTTCGTTAAAGCTTGTGTCCTCCTTTTATCTTCTATGTATGTTGAACCTTATCTTGTGTTTTATGTGTCCTATGTGTGGTGAACTATTGCTATGGTTTCGGTATTCTATATGGTTGTGAGTATTGTCATGGATTGGTATGATCATCTTATATCTCATATTGTCTATGGATCTATCTCAAATTGATACTTGATGTGATTATGGGATTCTTGTTCATGATATTGAGGCTATTGTCTTGAAATGTTAAGGATGTCAATATGAAAAGGTATGATCTTAACTTGTCATCTTTTATCTTTTCCCATACATTTTATGCTTTATGTCTTATGAGCATTGTGCTTACTATCTTGTTAGTTGAAGTTGCTCTATACCTAATGTGTGCATATATATATTCTTGCACTAAATTTCTCGCATGCACACATCTAGGGGGAGTTTCTCTCTGCTGCCAAACATATAGATATTCTTGCTCTATTCTTTGCAAAATCCCGGTATTGTCATCAAACACCAAAAAGGGGAGATTGAAAGAACATTTCATGATCTCTCGAGTTTTGTGTGTTTGTTAACAACACCGGTGACAATTTAACCGTGTGCTAAGTGGTTTACAGTTATGGAAAAGATACCACGGAAAATCTCGACCCACTCAAAAAGGAAGAAAAGAAAAGAAGGAAGAAGCTGTCTCCTGGCCATGGCCGGCACTGCCGGTGTGTACACCCCGGCACTGCCGGCATTTTTGGCCCGGCACTGCCGGCCTGTCTGTCGATCTGCAGTATCAGAAAAGTGGCCGGCACTGCCGGCGTCTCAAGGCCGGCACTGCCGGCGTTTCACCTCCAACGGGCAGAAAAGTAGGTGGGGTATAAATACCCCCCTTCACTTACCTTGGAAGGTTGCTCAAACCCTAAGAACTTCATCCTCCATTGCTGAGCCACCAAGAACACCAAAATCGCCAGATCTCCTCCCTCAACCAACCAAATCACTTGTGCTTTGGAGAATCGAAGGAGAAGACCCCGATCTACATCCTCACCGAAGCGTTCTTCATTTCCCCCTCTTATGCTTGAGGGCCCCCTTGCTAGTGTTCCTCTTTGGATCCCTAGTTGTTGTTGTTGATGTATGCTTGTTGATTTGTTGTGTTGTTACTGATTTGGGAGCCTCCAATTTGGTTGTGGATGTGTGCCCCAAGAACTTTGTAAAGGCCCGGCTTCCGCCTCGAGGAAATCCCTTAGTGGAAGTGGGCTAGGCCTTCGTGGCGTTGCTCACGGGAGATCCGAGTGAAGCCTTCGTGGCTCGTTGGTTTGGCTTGCGTAGCAACCACACTCCTCCAAACGTAGACGTACCTTCTTGCAAAGGAAGGGAACTACGGGAATCATCTCCGTGTCATCGCGTGCTCCACTCTCGGTTACCTCTATCCCACTCTATCTCCTATATATTGCGTAGCTATATCTTGCCTAGTTGATAACCTTGTCATATAGGTAAATTCACTTAGTTGCATATCTAGAGAATTTACCTTTTGTGTCAAGCCTAAATTGAAAAAGAACTAAAAATTGGTTAGCACCTATTCACCCCCCCCTCTAGGTGCGGCATACGATCCTTTCACCTAGGCCGCGCCGCCCTAGTGTGGCGGCGCCTCGTGGCCCCACTTCCTTTCCCCCTCGGTCTTCTGGAAGCTTCATGCAAAAATAGGAACCTGGACGTTGATTTCGTCCAATTCCGAGAATATTTCCTTTGTAGGATTTCTGAAACCAAAAACAGCAGAAAACAACAACTGGCTCTTCGGCATCTTGTTAATAGGTTAGTGCCGAAAAATGCATAAATACGACATATAATGTGTATAAAACATGTAGATATCATCAATAATGTGGCATGGAACATAAGAAATTATAGATACGTTTGGGACGTATCACCGCCTGTCAGCCACACATCCCAAAATTATACATCTTCTCCACCAAAACCCCGTCCCCTCTCTCGCTCATTTCTTCCGCCCGCCGCTTCATCTCCCATCCAGCCTCCAACCCGAAAAACCCTCGCCGCCGCCATGCCACCGTAGAGAAAGGCTCCGGCGAAGGCAGCGAAGCCGCCGACGAAGGCGCCGCCGAAGCCGCGCACCGTGACGCCGAAGGAAAAGCTGGCGACCATGTCGCAGGAGGAGTGGGGGGAGGAGAAACACCGCTGCTCCTTTGTGACGGCCGACCGCAAAAGGCGCCGCGTCGCCGCTCTCGAGGCAGCGAAATCAGCGTCCGCTGCAGAAGCGTGCCTCAGCTTGGCCGGCGGCCAGCTCGAGTGGAGCCATTACCCCGCCGGCCGCAACTTCTCGAGCTCACCATCGTCGTCGGGGTACTACGCGGGGTACTACGCGGAGGGGTCGTCGATCTCGCAGATGCGGCTGTCGCAGATGGACGGCCGCGCCCGCTATTCCCCCGAGTACGCGGACATCGACATGACCTTTGACCCCAACACGCCGTTCTCGCCGGATTCATCGGCGAGGGGCAGCGGCGCCTTTCGCTTCCCCGTCGACCTGAACTCGTCCCCTGACTTGCGCCGCACCGACGGTCACGTGACAGACGACACCGGCCTTCCCCGCGACCTCTTCCCCGACGAGGGCAGGAGCACCCACCAGGTGTTCGGCAGCATGTCCGGTGTGTCCATGGGCGAGGACGGGGTGAGTTTCCTTACTTTTTATGTGTAATGTGCATCGTAGACACCGCGCGGCGACTGAAAGTAGGTAACTTTTTGCGTAGATTGCCGCCAGGAGATCCTCACCGGCTTCATACGCGGCCAAGCCTACGACCCCCCCGTCGACGAGTATGAAGAAGAGGTCGAGGAGGACGAAGGTGAGGAGGAGGTCCAGGAGGAGCTGATCGACGCCGACACCGGCGTGACCACAACGAGGACGACAACGCGCAGGCGTTCGGGCAGCACTCGTTGTCCGAGGTGGAGGTCTTTAGAGGATGAATGTCCCATCGAGGCATGGAAGCAAGTGAGCTTTTGCCCCATCACCGGCGCCAACCAAACCGGAGGCAAGTACTACAAGCGCATCCTCGATTCCTTCAACGAGAAGAAGAACTATGGTGAGTACGCCACCATAAACATGAACCGGAACGAGGGCGCCCTCTCCCACCATTGGAACATCATCAAGGCGGCGTGTAGCAAGTTCCATGGCTACTATGAGAAGATTAAGAACCGGCAGGAGAGCGGCAAAACGATGGTGGATTGGGTATGATCTACACCCATTAGATGATCCATCTTGTTTCATATCTTGTTCATAACGCATTATAGTGTATCTATTTGATGATCCATCTTGTTGTATATCTTGTTTTGCATCATGTATTGTTAGATTCTCCAAGCCCTCGAGATGTACAAGTTCAAAAACAAGGACAAGGACTTCATCTTCATGCATTGCTTCAACAAGCTACAAGGTTGCAAGAAATGGGACGACCTCCGCCTCACTCTACACAAGGACGGGGTAGAAGGGCCGGTCGATCTTGACGGCGCCTCCACCGGGCGCCCCATTGGCAACAAGAAGGCCAAGGTCGAGAGGAATGTGACGCAGGTATTGGCCGCCATGGACGCCTCCCTCGAGAAGATGATAATCTCATTCTCGGCGGAGAACAAGGAAGTGGCGGATATGGCCGCCGTCGTGTGGAAGGCAGTCCTCGACAAGCAAGACATGAAGATCGAGTTGGGGAGGGAGAAGGTGGAGGCGACGAAGATGGAAGCTCACGCTGCTGCCATGAAGGCCACCAACGAAGCGATGCAGCTTTCGTTGGCCAAGATGTCTCAAGAATCCAAGATCTTGATGGTCGACATGGAGAAGATAGAACCGTTGGCGCGGGCGTTGCACGAGATGTACCGCGAGCGCATCGGTCGAGAGGTGCTGGCGGCGCGAGCTGCGTCGACGTCTCCGTCGGCACCCTCCACGTTCATGTCTCCGTCGGCACCCTCCACGTTCATGGCTCCGCCGGCACCGTCGATGTTCATGCCTCCCCGGTGAATGTGGATCCTGTTGCAGCGACGGAGCTGCTGCCGGGGCTCGCCGACGATGAGGAAGTTGTCGAGGTTGAGCCGCCCCTGACCCCGTTCATCTGATTAGTTGGCTTGGAAGCTGAAGTTGTTTTTTGCAGCCGGAGACGGCGATTCGGTGGTCGTATGTTGGCCCAAACTTCATATTTGAAAACCTATTCGAATTTGGTGGTTGTGTGTTGGCTCAAACTTTAAATTCGAAAACTTATTTGAATTTCTACGCTTTTGTTTGAGTTTTCAATTCAAATTATCTATTGGGGTTGTCGTATGGGACGCGCCGGTGTGAAAGCAGGTCTGCTAAATGAAGAATGTTGTGCCGGCGCGTCCCATACGACAGTACCGGTGCCCTTGCCGGCGACTATACTGGCGCGCCGGTGGAGATGCTCTAATACATGTTCATTGCAATCAACATTTCACGAGCACGAACCAAATTAATCTCCCACCCAAGTACATGGACATCCGTTCGTACTCGCGTTGACGAAGATGCAAACCGCCAGGTGGATTGTGTGCTTTTGAAGCATTACATAAGATTTCCCGTCCTGTTTAAATTTGACGTGGAAAAAGGCGGAGGCAGTGCAAAGGACTCACGAGGGGCCGCTTTTCAGGTCCTGCTGCCGAAAAGGTCACCCCGGTCGGGTCAGATTTTGAAATCCGGCCGTTACGGTTTTGCATGTCGCCCCCTCTGAGTTCGAAACTATTCACGCTCCAGTCCTCCTCGCCTCACTCCCTCATTAATGCTTCTCTGAGCTCACCGCAGTGGGAGAGAGAGAGCAGCAGGGGATTTGTTTGTGCGGTTCCAGCTTCCAAGAAGCGGAGAGAGAGAGAAAGGGAGCAGCTTGAGCTTCGATCCGGATGTTCGGAGCTCTGATTTCGAAGATTTGAGCTGGGGGGCGACGCCCATGTGCGGCGCGAGCTTGGCCGCTGCTGCTGCTGCTGCGTGAGGAGGGGTGGTGGCGGAAGCAGCCGAGGGAGGGAAGGGATGACGGGGGTGGTGGTGGTGTCGACGGGGTGCAAGGGCGAGAGCGTGGGGAGGAAGAGGGCCGGCGGCGGGGAGGAGGCGGAGGAGCGGGAGCGGCAGCAGCTGTCGGTGCTGGCGCTGCTGCTCGCGGCCGTGCGCAGGTCGGTGGTGGCGTGCCGGGTGGAGCGGGAGCCGAGCCGCGTCGCCGGCGGCGGCGGCGGGTGGGGGGAGGAGGACGAGGAGGAGGACGCGGCCGCCGCGGCCGGGCTCGGGGAGATGGAGATCGGGTGGCCCACCGACGTCCGCCACGTCGCGCACGTCACCTTCGACCGCTTCCACGGCTTCCTCGGCCTCCCCGTCGAGTTCGAGGTGGAGATGCCTCCCCGCGTCCCCAGCGCCAGGTATTCCTTCACCCTTCCTTCCACCCGCCCACCCATGAGAGATCTCCCTGCAAAAGCTTCGATTGTTCAGCAAGAATTTCAGTTTTTTAGCATCTGCAAATTGTGCCGAATTAAGGGTCTCCGCCTCTCCGGTGAAGCAGCTAATGAGTTCTTGGCCGCTTGCTTGAACGTTGTCCATTTTGTTATAAATTCTTCACCTCTTCGAGCAAAGCATACCTTCCTGATACATAGATCTGGAAACGCGGCAGGAGTTTCACTTCCTTCTTCTGTGAAGGCAAAATCTCCAGGGGAAAGTTTCAGTTTAGTATTAACTCGACAGTCTCTGTAACGGTGGCTGGCTTTAATAGCTTCCCTTCCTTTATAAAACCATCACTACTTCAATTGGTAGAGCAACTTCACATCTGGGATGGTAGAACAATGTTCGATTTTTAGAAAACTACACTCTTTCTGTTTCAGAATGTCTGTTGTCATAAATTTTCCCTATGCTTCCTGCACGATTCAAAATGCACATGGAGTTAACTGAATGCCTAGAACTGATATTTAAAGGTGGAACGTGCCCAAGATTCTGTATGCACATGGAATTAACTGCATCACAACAAAATGATATTTATTGGTAGTTTTATCCCAAGATTCAGTATGCACGTGGCATTAACTTAAACACCAAACTCAAATTTAAAGGTGTATGTCCAACATTCAGTATGCATATGGAATTAACTTGAAGTCCGAAACTGGTATTTAGAGATGGCTTTGTCCAAGATTCTATAGTTGAACTGAATTGACTTGACAAAACACATAAAAAAATGCTTACGAATTATCTCCCCTCAGTGCGAGTGTTTTCGGCGTCTCAGCCGAATCGATGCAATGCACCTACGATGGCAAGGGAAACTCGGTCCCCACAATACTGCTGCTTATGCAGGAGAGGCTGTATGCTCAGGGAGGGCTCAAGGTCAGACATCATGAGTTGCTCAATTGTATACCAGTAAGGCCTGAATCTCATTCGAGGTTTTTTATCTTCAGGCCGAAGGGATCTTTCGCATAAACCCAGAGAATGACCAAGAAGAGCACGTGAGGGACCAGCTGAACAGGGGAGTTGTTCCTGAGGACATCGACGTTCACTGCTTGGCAAGCCTGATTAAGGTACATTTGTCCTCCACTCTTATCGAAATACTCATGACAGCATCCCTGCTATCAAGTCATGAGTTGACAATCAAATGTTAAACAGAGGCTGTTGCTTTTACAAGAGGGCATAATTAGAACTTCTATGTATTGGTCAGGCGTGGTTCAGGGAACTTCCTGAAGGTGTGCTCGACAGCCTCTCCCCGGAGCAGGTGCTGCAATGCAATTCTGAAGAGGAATTCCTAGAGCTTGTGACGCTACTGCGCCCCACTCCAGCGGCACTCCTCAATTGGGCTGTTGAGCTAATGTCTGATGTTGTGGAAGAAGAGGAGCTAAACAAGATGAATGCTAGAAACATAGCCATGGTGTTTGCCCCCAACATGACTCAGGTAGTCATCATTTCAGTATTCTTACATGTTAACACATGTCTGTACTTCGGCAGGTTGTCAATTATGGCAGCTAATATTTACCTTTTTATTCAATACTAGATGTCAGATCCTTTGACAGCCCTAATGCATGCTGTGCAAGTCATGAACTTCCTGAAAACATTGATCTTGAGAACGCTTCGGGAGCGTGAGGATCTAGCTGCCGGAGATTACACTCCATACTCATCTCCAGCATCTTCGGGCCAGCACTCTGATGCCGAATACTACGGCAGCGAGCGGGAGATGATGGACAGAAGCTGTGACCTGAGTGATATGCATAGCCAGATCAGCAAGTCCGGGGGACAGGTCGATTATCTCGTGAGGTACAATACTTGTTTCGACAGCGAACAAGAAGGCGACCATCCCCTCACAGAAGCTGAAGAAGAGTTCTTGGATAAGCTGGAAAGCACAATAGAAGATGATAGACCAGGGGGAAGCACAAGCAAACAGCGCGAAGTAAGCTCAGAAACGATGGCGATGGAGGACGTTCATCCTGAGCTGAAATCAGAAATCGAGGAATTGGATGACATACAAGAAGTAGAAGGTGCCGAGTTAAAATGATAAAAGGTTGTGTTCTTCGGCGGTGGTAGATCTTGCCATTTCACTCTAATGGATTGTGTTGTCAACATCTGGTTGAAATATGTTGCTTGTAGTGCCCGAACTAAACCTTGCTGGCCATGTGGGTCATTCATATTTTCCCTGCCCTAGGACACCAGCAAGATTCACTGATATATGGTCATCGGTACTGTATGGAAATGATCTCATCAGTGTGTATTCAATGTTATTATGTCCATGTCTATTCTCCTGTTACATGTTATCTTTTCTTTTTTTTTGCATCTGCGACAATTCTTATTATTCATGGTGGTGTCTGCCAAAAGATAACGCTAACCAGGCATATGATGGTATCACTAACAGGAGGACGGGCTTATATCAACATGTTCATTTGCATACGAGATGGAAACATGAACAGCAGCATTGCAGCAAGATTCAGTATCCAGCGAATAAAAAGTTGGGAAAATTGCACTCATGTTCAACTTCCACCTGCTAACGGAGCACACCTTAGATTCGTCATTTGCCATGCCAAGTTCAAAATCACAATGCCAACATTAAGCTCTGAATATACTGCTGAATAAAGAAAACTTGTTTAGATGGAAGTGTAGAACTCATCTGTAATAGTTCCCTCGTGCTTGTGGTCACACGAATAACACAGTTAGTCAGATACAGTCATGCAGAGTTACATCGTACAGACATCAATTATCATGGTAGAATTCGAAGTACAACAATAATAAAGCTAACCACACATACATTTATCAGCAGTTAGAATTGATATTACAACAAAGTGGAATACTGTGCGCCAGTTACATTTTCCCCTCGCAAGAATATTACGATATTATTATACTAGTGGTTCCGGGTTTTCCTAGCCAGATTGGCGCCATAACTTAGTACATAAGCAAATGTCATGTTTCCCCGTGTAAGAATATTGAATAATATATTTGTGATTTCAGTTTTATACTATCTGGATTAGTGCCATAACTTAGTGCAGAAACCACCAATTCTTGCCCTTTTACTGGCAACAATTTCTTCAAAGGAATCCAGGAGCTGCCCGGCTAAACTACTGGGCTCATCAAGGAGGGTGCGGATAAAGGTGAACACAATCCTCCGCTCCTGTTCCGTCGATCTCAGGCTGAACCAGGTTAGGAATCTCATTCTAAAATCCTTCTTGATGTGGCCAGAACGTTCCAGCCATCGAATAATCTTCACACAGTACTCATAGTGATCATCTAGCTGACCTAATCTACCGGAGAAGTGCGTCTGTGAGCGAGTGACCAAATTGCCATCCTCTGCACAGGTTTCCTGCTCCAAATCTGATGTCTGCTTCCGACTTTGTGACCGAGATTCCATGGCAGGTGTCTCCGCGACATGCCCCTCGGCGCAGGTTGCAAAATCACCACAACCATTTGATGTTCTCAATCCAATCTTTCCTGAACTACACCCATTCTCATTCCGAAGGTACTCTGTTGGCATTACTACCTCCGCATTTAGATCGGGGACTGAGTTTTCATTAAGATCAAGTTTGCATGAAACATGTGCGACTTGATCCTTGTCTGGTGTCAGTGAATCACTATGATCACACGAATCCTCAATCTCATCCTTGCAGAACTCATCGGGGCAACCGTCCTCCTCAGCCCATGCCTTCCGCAATACTTTACCCAGCTGGCGCACCATGAAGCCTGACGACGACCTACCATTTTGGCTCTTGACATCTCTCTTGGCAGTAGAGGAGCAACCTTCTGCACCGTGTTCTATGGTCTTGTGAATGATCTCCACACTCCTGGTAAAGCACTTAGACTCTGAGTGGCCAAGTTCACCTTCCTCGGTAAAAGAAATTATCCGAAAGGCATACTCTGTGCAGGGCTGCAGATTGGATATCAGTATCCTTCTTTGGTCTTTGGGGAAAATAGCAGGCTCCCTAGTGGAGGGCGGTTCTCTGCTATTCCAGTACCAAAGCTTGTAGCCTTTGATAGCATGATATGGTGAGGATGCAGTTTCTTTCAGAACAACCACTAATGATGAAGCTCTAATATCTTCAAATCTAAACCTGCAGGCAGTAGGAAGTGTATCTGCACCATGAAATAAGTTCATAAGATTCATAAAATAGGTAAATTCCAGATGGATCCACTAGAAAGAAGTAAAATTTACAAAACTGAAATCACTTACCAATTTGTTTAGTTTCTGCTTGAGAGTTTGACTGGAGCCAGTCATCTGCCTTCTCCATTGCCAGAGAGCAAAGATTCTGCACATCGGCAGCTACAGGCAGCCGGCCCACAATGCCACGGGCCATTTTAGAAGACATGCCATCAAGGGGACCAACCTCAGTTTCCAGCTTGGCTTTTGCATCCTTTACAATCTGATGCAGCTCTTTAAAACGGATTGTGCCATCCAAAAGTCTATGACTTAGGTATATGCGAGAACAAAGAATATCAACCCGGCGAGCATCTTTAGCAACTGCTAGCTGCCTTTTCCAGCACCTGCTCAATCAAAAGAGTAGCATAAATTAGCAGAACTCAAAGAAAACTTACACAGGAAATAGGTGAGTTAAGGGTTCAGTGGTTCACTATAAAGAGCTCACGTACACCAAGATAACAAAATGGATACCATCTACACTGTCATATTTCCAATGTATGTTTCAGGCAATATTAACAAATGGGCTAGTCAAGGATGGGGAATATCCAGAATTAAATATTTAAAAGAAAATTCTAGAAAAGCTCAAGGTCAGCTAGTTAAAATGAGAAGAAATCAACACCTCAAAAATTTCATCCCTAACTGATAGTAGAACCAGGCAAATGCAACATAATAGAAAGTGCAATGTAGAAAATACATAGCACTACCATACTCAAATATGTGCTAATGCATTAGTGAGAGGCAAAATTACTCACCCAAGTATTCCAATAACCTTGCCGCAGGCAGCACAGCAATAATGACCATCTAGGTGCATAGATTGGCCAAGATCAACACGCCCTGCCTTTCGGCGCTGGAGTGCACACTCCACGTGGCAGGACGACTCACAGCAATCCCTGTCGCCACCAGTCTCCGATGAGCAGACGAGCCAAAGGCTAGGGTCCTTGTTGTCATCGAAAAGATGGCAAATACAACACGAACACCGCTTACAGAACGTGTTGTCTGAGGTAAGCACAGCTTTGCAGGCTGCATTTTTGCATACCCACGTGGAAAGGGGCCGTTTATCTTCAGACATTGTACTCTCACGTAGTTGAGCAGGATGGCCCCCCTTTCTTGGCGGCTTTCTTAGGGCCTGAATAGCAGCGAGGCTTAAACTATTGTTGTTATTTGAGGAGAGCTTCTTGGAATCGGTGTTCTTGCACCTCTTCACGGTTTCTGCTCTTGGAAGTTCTTCCACCGACTTGCATTTCGATCCGGCAGGTTGTTTCTTTTCCGTACTAACACTAGCATCGTTTGATTCCTGTTCCGGGAAACAGTTAAATGGTTCTGGGGCATCGTCGGAAATGGTGTTGCTGTCATCAACATGCCCACTTTCTTCCGGTCCGCTTGCATCAGCGGAAGCATGTAAAGCTAGCAAAGCAAAAGACGAAGAACAGATAAGAGAAGAAACATTATCAGTATGGGCAGAAAACAACGAAACTTATCGAGTAAATGTCACCTATCTACCAGAAATTAAATATTATTTGCATATAGCATGGTTTCACACTTGTTGAACACCTGACTAAGCAAATCCTTAGCCTAGCTCCGAGCCATTAAATATCACCTGACGTGCTGATCATCAATTAACTAAATCGCTAAAGGCGGAAAGCAGTAACTAACTACGCGTACTTAGCTGTGAGATTAACAAACGTTTTGCGGCAATTCAGCATAAGAAGAAAGCAAGCATGAAGCATCTGTTTGACCGAGCTACTGCTAGTGGGTTCACACGCGGCATGGGACCCCCCAGGGACCCGGCCCGCTGAGATCGAGCTTGCGCGCGCGCGGGCGGGAGGAGAATGATCGGATCGAACCATGCTCGGGTGGATTGATTAATTGGAGGTAAGAAGAAACACAAAGATTCGGGGTTGATAGCTACGGCAAAGAAGCCAAAGAAAGGGCGGCTCACCGGCAGCTGCTGCTAATCCGGACGGATCTCCTCCGGTCGACTCCATACCGGTGGAGGGCCGCCGCCGCCGTCGAGCAGGAGGGGAGAGCGGATGCGGTGCTCCTGCCGGCGTGGTGGAAGGAGGGGAGGAGGGTTTTGTTCCTCCTCTTCTTCTCCCCCTTTTGCCCCGGGATGGTGCACGACAGCGACGAGACGGAGTCAGGGAGGAGGCTGAGTGACCGGGCTGAGTTGGGCCCAGCCCGAGGCTTGGCCCAGAAGACCCAGGGATTTTTTTTCTCATATTCACATACGATTTTTTTTGCGGTCATTCTTGGCAAACCCTATACACCGACCAGGTCGGCGCGTACCGCGCGCCGCACACCCCGCGCACGGTACGGGCCGGCCCAGTTAGGTGCGGGCTGCCTCCTTTTTCGATTTTTCTTTTCTTTTTTGTTTCTTATTTTCTGTTTCTTTTTTCCTGTTTTCTTTTTCTGTTTTCTGTTTTCGTTTTTCTTTCGTTTTTTCTGTGTCCTTTTTTTTACTTTTATTTTTCAGATTCGAAAAATAGAAATTTTTTAAAAATTAAATTAAAAAATGTTCAAATATAAAAACCGTTCAAAATCTGAAAACCGTTCAAATTTAAAAATCGTTCAATAATGAAAATTGTTCAAACATGAAAAATGTTCAAATTAAAAAACCGTTCAAACGTGAAAAATGTTCAAATTTTGAAAAATATATTTTTTGAAAAATATTCAAAATATAAAAACATTCAAATTTAAAACTGTTGAATTTAAAAATATTCATATAATTTCATAAAAAATGTTAGATTTTGAAAAAGAAAAATATTAATAACAGAAAAAAACAGAAGAAAGAGAAGAAGAAGAAAAAAAAGGTACCTGAGCTAATGGGCCACGACCCAAACTACCGACCTGGTCGCTGGGGGTGTGCGGCACACCGCACGCGCCGACCAGGTCGGCTTATAGCAGTCCCCTCATTCTTGGCCCTATTCCCCGCTCATAGCGGGAGCGATTCGCTCCCGCCTGAAACGGCGGACGGGGTGTGCCGGCCCATTAGCGCCTACATGTACGGTTTTTTTCCTTTGATTTCCGGTTTTTGCTGGGCTTTTCCATGTTTTTTCGGTTTCTGGTTTGTTTCTTTTTGTTTTTGCTGGTTTTGTTGATTTTGAAATTTGTTCAGATTTGTTTTTTGTTCAGATTAAAAAAATGTTCATACTTATAAATTTGCTTAAATTCGAAATTTGTTCAAATTTAAATTTTGTTCAAATTCAAAGTTTGTTCAAATTCAAAATTTGTTCAAATCCGAAATTTGTTCAGATCCGAATTTTGTTCGGTATTTAAATTCATTGTTTTCAAATTGTTCCGTTTTGAATTTGTTCGATTTTGAATTTTGTTCAAATTTTCGAGGTTGTTGGTCGATTGCATAACAGCCATGTTCGTAAATGATTCTCAAAAAAAAAGCCATGTTCGTAAATGGGCCTGGCCCATCAGCCAGCGCTTGAAGCGGCGCTAGCGCCCCGTGCCGCTTAAAGCGCTGTATAGGCGCTGGTGAATCCTATTCCCCGCTCATAGCGGGCGCTATCTGGCGCTCCACACAGAGCGGGGGTCGATTGGGCTGGCCCGTTAGCGAGGGCCGGGTTTTTTCCTTCGTTTTTTGGGTATTTTCTCCGCTGTACTGGTTTTTTGCTCCAGATTTGGTTTTTCCGATCGGTTTTTCGATGAGTTTTTAAATTTTAAACTTTTTGAATTTCGAACTTATTTTAATTTTGAACTTTTTTCAATTTGAACATTTTTTGAATTCGAACATTTTTTGAACAAGAACATTTTTAAGTATGAACAATTTTAAAATTTTAGATTTTTTATTTAAAATTGTTTTGAACTAAAAATTTTCGAGTTTGGACTTTTTAGAATTGAACACTTTTCAAATTTGAACACATTTTGTCCGAACAATTTTTTATGTGAATATTTTTTAAGTTTGAACTTTTTTAGATTTAAACATTTTTTAAATTTCAACATCCTTTAGCCGAACGAATTTTTAGTACAAACTTTTTTAGAGTTTGAACTTTTTTTAAATTTAAAGATTTTTACATTTAAGCGTTTTTAAAATCTAATCTAAACGAAAAAAATGAAAAGAAAGAAAACGTACCTGAGGTTTGAAACCGGACGCAGAGGCTCTTGTTGTCCGACAATTAATGGGCCGAGCCCATCATAGCAGGTGGAGCACAATCGTGCGTGCGGAGCGAGTATCCAGTCCGCTTAAGGCGGAGATTAGGGGCTCCCGTCATTCTTTCTAAGTTTTTTCCCTGTCTAGCTCCGACTTCTCAAACCTTCTGTTGCGGTCAAAAACCCACCGACGAGCAGCGACGGGCAATGAAGACCCACAAGTATAGGGCGTGTATCGTAGTATCTTCGATAAGTAAGAATGTCGATCCCAACGAGGAGCAGAAGGTGTTGACAGGCAGTTTTGATGAAGGATTCACTGTAAATGCTCACAAACAAGTATATTCGGGGGGTTTTGATGTAACAGATGAATAAAGTACGAGTAAGTAAAATGCGAGAGAAATAATTGCAGCGAGTGGCCCAATCCTTTTTAGCACAAAGGACAAGCCGGTTTATGTTCCGGGAAACAGTTAAATGGTTCTGGGGCATCGTCGGAAATGGTGTTGCTGTCATCAACATGCCCACTTTCTTCCGGTCCGCTTGCATCAGCGGAAGCATGTAAAGCTAGCAAAGCAAAAGACGAAGAACAGATAAGAGAAGAAACATTATCAGTATGGGCAGAAAACAACGAAACTTATCGAGTAAATGTCACCTATCTACCAGAAATTAAATATTATTTGCATATAGCATGGTTTCACACTTGTTGAACACCTGACTAAGCAAATCCTTAGCCTAGCTCCGAGCCATTAAATATCACCTGACGTGCTGATCATCAATTAACTAAATCGCTAAAGGCGGAAAGCAGTAACTAACTACGCGTACTTAGCTGTGAGATTAACAAACGTTTTGCGGCAATTCAGCATAAGAAGAAAGCAAGCATGAAGCATCTGTTTGACCGAGCTACTGCTAGTGGGTTCACACGCGGCATGGGACCCCCCAGGGACCCGGCCCGCTGAGATCGAGCTTGCGCGCGCGCGGGCGGGAGGAGAATGATCGGATCGAACCATGCTCGGGTGGATTGATTAATTGGAGGTAAGAAGAAACACAAAGATTCGGGGTTGATAGCTACGGCAAAGAAGCCAAAGAAAGGGCGGCTCACCGGCAGCTGCTGCTAATCCGGACGGATCTCCTCCGGTCGACTCCATACCGGTGGAGGGCCGCCGCCGCCGTCGAGCAGGAGGGGAGAGCGGATGCGGTGCTCCTGCCGGCGTGGTGGAAGGAGGGGAGGAGGGTTTTGTTCCTCCTCTTCTTCTCCCCCTTTTGCCCCGGGATGGTGCACGACAGCGACGAGACGGAGTCAGGGAGGAGGCTGAGTGACCGGGCTGAGTTGGGCCCAGCCCGAGGCTTGGCCCAGAAGACCCAGGGATTTTTTTTCTCATATTCACATACGATTTTTTTTGCGGTCATTCTTGGCAAACCCTATACACCGACCAGGTCGGCGCGTACCGCGCGCCGCACACCCCGCGCACGGTACGGGCCGGCCCAGTTAGGTGCGGGCTGCCTCCTTTTTCGATTTTTCTTTTCTTTTTTGTTTCTTATTTTCTGTTTCTTTTTTCCTGTTTTCTTTTTTCTGTTTTCTGTTTTCGTTTTTCTTTCGTTTTTTCTGTGTCCTTTTTTTTACTTTTATTTTTCAGATTCGAAAAATAGAAATTTTTTAAAAATTAAATTAAAAAATGTTCAAATATAAAAACCGTTCAAAATCTGAAAACCGTTCAAATTTAAAAATCGTTCAATAATGAAAATTGTTCAAACATGAAAAATGTTCAAATTAAAAAACCGTTCAAACGTGAAAAATGTTCAAATTTTGAAAAATATATTTTTTGAAAAATATTCAAAATATAAAATCATTCAAATTTAAAACTGTTGAATTTAAAAATATTCATATAATTTCATAAAAAATGTTAGATTTTGAAAAAGAAAAATATTAATAACAGAAAAAAAACAGAAGAAAGAGAAGAAGAAGAAAAAAAAGGTACCTGAGCTAATGGGCCACGACCCAAACTACCGACCTGGTCGCTGGGGGTGTGCGGCACACCGCACGCGCCGACCAGGTCGGCTTATAGCAGTCCCCTCATTCTTGGCCCTATTCCCCGCTCATAGCGGGAGCGATTCGCTCCCGCCTGAAACGGCGGACGGGGTGTGCCGGCCCATTAGCGCCTACATGTACGGTTTTTTTTCCTTTGATTTCCGGTTTTTGCTGGGCTTCTCCATGTTTTTTCGGTTTCTGGTTTGTTTCTTTTTGTTTTTGCTGGTTTTGTTGATTTTGAAATTTGTTCAGATTTGTTTTTTGTTCAGATTAAAAAAATGTTCATACTTATAAATTTGCTTAAATTCGAAATTTGTTCAAATTTAAATTTTGTTCAAATTCAAAGTTTGTTCAAATTCAAAATTTGTTCAAATCCGAAATTTGTTCAGATCCGAATTTTGTTCGGTATTTAAATTCATTGTTTTCAAATTGTTCCGTTTTGAATTTGTTCGATTTTGAATTTTGTTCAAATTTTCGAGGTTGTTGGTCGATTGCATAACGACCATGTTCGTAAATGATTCTCAAAAAAAAAAGCCATGTTCGTAAATGGGCCTGGCCCATCGGCCAGCGCTTGAAGCGGCGCTAGCGCCCGTGCCGCTTAAAGCGCCTGTATAGGCGCCGGTGAATCCTATTCCCCGCTCATAGCGGGCGCTATCTGGCGCTCCACACAGAGCGGGGGTCGATTGGGCTGGCCCGTTAGCGAGGGCCGGGTTTTTTCCTTCGTTTTTTGGGTATTTTCTCCGCTGTACTGGTTTTTTGCTCCAGATTTGGTTTTTCCGATCGGTTTTCTGATGAGTTTTTAAATTTTAAACTTTTTGAATTTCGAACTTATTTTAATTTTGAACTTTTTTCAATTTGAACATTTTTTGAATTCGAACATTTTTTGAACAAGAACATTTTTAAGTATGAACAATTTTAAAATTTTAGATTTTTTATTTAAAATTGTTTTGAACTAAAAATTTTCGAGTTTGGACTTTTTAGAATTGAACACTTTTCAAATTTGAACACATTTTGTCCGAACAATTTTTTATGTGAATATTTTTTAAGTTTGAACTTTTTTAGATTTAAACATTTTTAAATTTCAACATCCTTTAGCCGAACGAATTTTTAGTACAAACTTTTTTAGAGTTTGAACTTTTTTTAAATTTAAAGATTTTTACATTTAAGCGTTTTTAAAATCTAATCTAAACAGAAAAAAATGAAAAGAAAGAAAACGTACCTGAGGTTTGAAACTGGACGCAGAGGCTCTTGTTGTCCGACAATTAATGGGCCGAGCCCATCATAGCAGGTGGAGCACAATCGTGCGTGCGGAGCGAGTATCCAGTCCGCTTAAGGCGGAGATTAGGGGCTCCCGTCATTCTTTCTAAGTTTTTTCCCTGTCTAGCTCCGACTTCTCAAACCTTCTGTTGCGGTCAAAAACCCACCGACGAGCAGCCGACGGGCAATGAAGACCCACAAGTATAGGGCGTGTATCGTAGTATCTTCGATAAGTAAGAATGTCGATCCCAACGAGGAGCGGAAGGTGTTGACGAGCGGCTTTGATGAAGGATTCACTCGTAAATGCTCACAAACAAGTATATTCGGGGGGTTTTGATGTAACAGATGAATAAAGTACGAGTAAGTAAAATGCGAGAGAAATAATTGCAGCGAGTGGCCCAATCCTTTTTAGCACAAAGGACAAGCCGGTTTGTTTACTTATAATAACCAAACGTTCTCGAGGACACACGGGATTTTAGTCTAGTGCTTTCGCTACATACAACTGATTAATCTTCATTGTTTTGATAAGTGTTGTGTGGGTGAACCTATGCTAATGTACCGCCCTTCCTAGGACTAATACATACTTGTGATTATACCCCTTGCAAGCATCCGCAACTACAAGAAAGTAATTAAGATAAATCTAACCACATCCTTAAACTCTGAGATCCTGCGATCCCTCCTGCATCGATATACCAACGGGGATTTAGGTTTCTGTCACTCCGGCAACCCCGCAATTGGAAAACGAGTACAAGATGCATTCCCCTAGGCCCATAAATGGTGAAGTGTCGTGTAGTCGACGTTCACACGACACCACTAGAAGAATAACACCACAACTTAAATATCATAACATTGAATATTACTCAACCATAGTTCACTACTAACATTTAGACTTCACCCATGTCCTCAAGAACTAAACGAACTACTCACGAGACATCATATGGAACATGATCAGAGGTGATATGATGATGAATAACAATCTGAACATAGACCTTGGTTCAATGGTTTCACTCAATAGCATAAACAACAAGTAGAAATCAGCATCGGGAGAGTTTCCCCTATCAAACAATCAAGATCAAACCCAAATTGCTACAGCGGTGACGAGGTGCTGCGGAGGAGATGGCGGTGATGATGGTGGAGATGATGATGATGGTGATGGAGATGATGTCCAGCTCGATGGCGGTGACGATGGCGTCGATTTCCCCCTCCGGGAGGGAATTTCCCCGGCGGATTCCTCCCCGCCGGAGAGCTCTTTTCTCTCTGGTGTTCTCCGCCCCGCAGAGGCGGCCGTAACCCTTCGTGAGGCTTCCTCTGTGGCTTAGGTCTTCGGGACGAAGGGTTTCGCGAAGAAAAGGAGGCGAAAGAGGCCGAGGGGCCCCACACCACATGGTGGCGCGGCCAGAGCCATGGGCCGCGCCACCCTATGGTGTGGGCCCACCCCGGGTCCAGCTGGCTCCTCCTTCCGGCTTCCTCCGTCATCCGGGAAAATAGGATTTTCTCGTAAAACTTCCTTCCACAGCTTGATCTTCCGAAATATCGCATCCCGACGGTGCTTTTTCCAGCAGAATCTCGGCTCCGGTGCTCGATCTCCAAATAATCATGAAACATGCAAAATAGATGAAATAACATAAGTATTGTGTCCCAATATGAAATATATCAATGAATAACAGCAAATTATGATATAAAATAGTGATGCAAATTGGACGTATCAACTCCCCCAAGCTTAGACTTCGCTTGTCCCCAAGCGAAACCGAACTCGTAAACAGGTCCACATGTTTATGGAGTGAAGAGTCGATAAATAAAATACGGACAAGAAGCATCATATTCATTCACACAAGACATTATAGTAAACAACTTCCTCATATAACTCAATCTTGAAACAAGTATAAGGTAGTCACAAATAAAGGTGCATAAGGAATCATAATTGGTGATGGCAAACTTTGTTCTTGGTCAGAGAACATTTAACAGATTATATTCATCTATTGAGCAGCGCTCTCATCTTAAAAGCTTATGGTAAACTTGCATACTCAATCATATTAATCATTGATGACTTCAAAGCTATATTCATTCAAGGTAAAACTTGTACTAAACAAGAAAGAGTAAAGACATGATGAAGCAAATCACAATATAATAGTTTAATCACAACAACTCAAATGCTTGCTTGAGATGGAGGGAAATAGGTTTACCGACTCAACATAAAGTAAAAGACAAGGCCCTTCGCAGAGGGAAGCAGAGATTAAATCATGTGCTAGAGCTTTTTCAGTTTTGAAATCATATAAAGAGAATAAAAGTAAAGTTTTGAGAGGTGTTTGTTGTTGTCAACGATCGGTAGCGGGTACTCTAACCCCTTGCCAAACAAACCTCCAAAGAGCGGCTCCCATGAAGGACGTTATCTCTACCAAGCAAGGTAGATCATCCCTCTTCTCTTTTGTTTACACATGTACTTTAGTTTATTTAAGGATGACACTCCCCCAACCTTTGCTTACACAAGCCATGGCTAACCGAATCCTCGGGTGCCTTCCAACAATCTCATACCATGGAGGAGTGTCTATTGCAAAATTAAGTTGCTTATCGATGAATCGGGGCAAAACATGTGAAGAGAATTATTAATGAAAGTTGATTAATTGGGGCTGGGAACCCCGTTGCCAGCTCTTATTGCAAAATTATAGGATAAGTGGATGAAGCCACTAGTCCTTTAGTGGAGGCTGCCTAACAAGACTGAAAGATAAAACACCACATACTTCCTCATGAGCTATAAAACATTGACACAAATAAGAAGTAATAAGTTTTGAATTGTTTAAAGGTAGCACATGAAGTATTTACTTGGAATGGCAGAAAATACCATGCAGTAGGTAGGTATGGTGGACACAAATGGCATAGGTTTGGGTTCAGGTTTGGATACACGAGAAGTATTCCCTCTCAGTACAGGTCTTTGGCTAGCAAGGTTAATTAGCAAGCATAAGAGTTGAGGTGAAACAAACAAATATACATGTGATATAAACAATCATGCATCTTACTTGTAAGCACAAACAGTTTTAACTTTAGAATACTAAGCTAAGAACTCGATAAGAAAGATAATAATATCTTCTACATGTACTTCCTCTATTCTTCTAAAACTCAAAGTGTTGTTGCTATTGACCATTGCTAAGTTTGCCAAAACCAAATAGATTAACTCAATGCTCCCAAAGTGGTACCAATACTAAAATCAAGATCAATCATATAGCAGAAATTGCAAACTAAAATAAGATGTGCAATATGTAAATGATAAGACTTCTCATTAATATTCCATAACGATAACTCACACCAAGGGATACATAGACAAACTAAAGGAGAGATACTTCCATACCGCAACCCATCTCATACGATAACTTCCCTACTCATGATATGACACTACTTGATAGTAAAAAGTAAAAGGTAATGATAATGTGATACCGCGGCACTCCCCCAAGCTTGGAACAAACCAAGGGGATGCCAATACCGATGATGAATTACTCCTTTGGCGATGGTGGTGATGAACTCTTCCCGCGCTTCTTAATAAACTCCTTCAACTTTAGTTTCTCAGCTTGACAATTCTGCACTAAGATTCGAAGAGATTCATTGTTATCTGAGGTTGGCGATGACGACCTTGTGATGCGAATCGAGTGGTATTCAATCATTCTTCGGAGACGGCAATTCTCCTCCTGGAGTATCTCCACTTCTCTTCTTAGAGCCCGATATTGATCACAAAACTCATCAGTAATCCGTAGAACTTCTTCCATCATGGGGAAGGAGTCGAGGCTAAGAGCGGGTGGTAGAGGTCCCTGCAAATTATGAGAAAAAGAACGTTGAGTGTCAACAGATCCCACCAAGATTTGCTTGCTCCCTCCGGCTTGCTGATCTTGTCTTGATGGAACCTCCTTCACTTCTTCCTCCGAAAGCCCCTTGCCCTTGTCGTTGGAGACCATGGTGCCTCTAAACTGAAAACAGATCCTGGCAGAAACAGCTCGAAACAAAACTCGTCGAGAAAACGATATACGGACCTCCAGGGGTCCGGGGGATTTTATAATAAAAAATTTCAGAACAAACGGAAAGTACCGCATCAAACCGAGTCGGAAAGGGGCGACGAGGCGGCCGTACCATAGGTCGGCGCGGGCCCGAGTCAGGCCGCGCCGGCCTATGGTGGCACGCCCTCGTGCGTCCTTTCCACTCCGTTTCGAACTCGTAATTTTTCATATTTTCCAAAAACAACAAAAATAATGTTCGGAAAGTAAATCGCGAACTTTTCATTACCAGTACTGTCACCTATTCAAAGTCGAGTTCTGGCGGACTGTCTATTTGTCCTTTGATGAAAGCCTCCGGTGTTTCCACTCGAATAATATCAACATCAACATTATAAGAATCACCTGAGATATAATGCTTGAGTCTTTGTCCATTCACCACTTGCGTAGCATTGCCTTGGAGAGAGCTAATTTTAATTGCTCCCGAACGATACACCTCCTCAACAACATATGGTCCTTCCCATTTCGAGAGTAATTTCCCCGCAAAGAATCTGAGACGAGACCGATACAATAGGACTTTATCCCCAATATTAAACTCTCTTTTGATGATCCTTCTATCATGCCATTTTTTAACTTTTTCTTTAAAGAGTTTAGCATTTTCATAAGCTTCACTTCTCCATTCATCTAGAGAACTTAATTGTAACAACCTCTTATCACCGGCAAGTTTAGGATCTTTATTTAATTCTCTAACAGCCCGATAAGCTTTGTGTTCTAGTTCTAAAGGTAAATGACAAGCTTTTCCGTAAACCATTTTATAAGGTGACATTCCCATGGGGTTTTTATAAGCAGTTCTATAAGCCCATAGTGCGTCTTTCAATTTACTAGCCCAATTCTTTCTAGATTTATTAACGGTTTTCTCGCAAGATAGATTTAATTTCTCTATTTGATAGTTCTACTTGACCACTACTTTGAGGGTGATAAGCGGAAGCAATTCTATGATTAATACCATACTTAGCAAGAGTTTTTCTAAAACCTCCATGAATAAAATGAGAACCTCCATCAGTCATAATATATCTAGGTACTCCAAATCTAGGAAAAATAATATCTAAAAGCATTTTTAAAGAGGTCTCACCATCAAGCACTTTTTGTAGGTATGGCTTCCACCCATTTAGTAACGTAATCAACAAGCAACAAGTATATGAGTGTTACCTTTTGAAGAGGGAAAAGGTCCCATGAAGTCAAATCCCCAACAATCAAACGGTTCAATAACAAGAGTATAATTCATAGGCATTTCATTGCGTCTGGAGATATTACCAACCCTTTGACATTCATCACAAGATAAAATAAACTTCCTTGCATCTTTGAAGAGAGTTGGCCAATAAAAACCTGATTGTAGAACCTTTTGCGCGGTTCTATCTCCGCCGTGATGTCCTCCATAAGCACTGCCATGACATTTACTCAATATCTCTTGTTGTTCATTTTCGGGAACACACCTTCGCATAATACCATCCACTCCTTCTTTATATAAGTGTGGGTCATCCTGCAAATAATGCCTCAAGTCATAAAAGAATTCTCCTCC
>NC_061512.1:73760432-73784525 GCF_022539505.1 Lolium rigidum | reverse complement strand
ATCAATTTTATTGAGCTTTTCCTCAACGGATTTGTTAAAAGCGAGTTTGTGTACTAATAAATTCTTTAAGCATAGCTTCAAGTCCAGGGGGTGTGTTCCTATTATTATTGTAAGAATTCCCATAAGAATTAGCATAACCGTTACCATTATTATAAGGATATGGCCTATAGTTATTACTAGAATTGTTCCGATAAGCATTGTTGTTGAAATTATTATTTTTAATGAAGTTTACATCAACATGTTCTTCTTGGGCAACCAATGAAGCTAACGGAACATTATTAGGATCAACATTAGTCCTATCATTCACAAGCATAGACATAATAGCATCAATCTTATCATTCAAGGAAGAGGATTCTTCAACGGAATTTACCTTCTTACCTTGTGGAGCTCTTTCCGCGTGCCATTCAGAGTAATTTATCATCATATCATCAAGAAGCTTTGTAGCCGTCCCCAAAGTGATGGACATAAAGGTACCTCCAGCAGCTGAATCCAATAGGTTCCGCGAAGAAAAGTTCGATCTGCATAAAAGGTTTGGATGATCATCCAAGTAGTCGGTCCATGGGTTGGGCAATTTTTAACCAAAGATTTCATTCTTTCCCAAGCTTGAGCAACATGTTCATTATCCAATTGTTTAAAATTCATTATGCTACTTCTCAAAGATATAATTTTAGCAGGGGATAATATCTACCAATAAAAGCATCCTTGCATTTAGTCCATGAATCAATACTATTCTTAGGCGAGAGATAGCAACCAATCTTTAGCTCTTCCTCTTAATGAGAAAGGAAACAATTTCAATTTAATAATATCACCATCTACATCGTTATACTTTTGCATTTCACATAGTTCAACAAAATTATTGAGATGAGCAGCGAGCATCATCGGAACTAACACCGAGAAAATTGCTCTCGCATAACAAGATTCGGTAAAGCAGGTTTAATTTCAAAGAATTCTGCTGTAGTAGCAGGTGGAGCAATAGGTGTGCATAAGAAATCATTATTATTTGTGGTGGTGAAGTCACACAACTTAGTATTTTCAGGGGTGGCCATTTTAGCAGTAATAAATAAAGCAAACTAGATAAAGTAAATGCAAGTAAACTAATTTTTTGTGTGTTTTTGATATAGAGTGCAAGACGGTAAATAAAGTAAAGCTAGCAACTAATTTTTTTGTGTTTTGATATAATGCAGCAAACAAAGTAGTAAATAAAATAAAGCAAGACAAAAACAAAGTAAAGAGATTGGGAAGTGGAGACTCCCCTTGCAGCGTGTCTTGATCTCCCCGGCAACGGCGCCAGAAAATATGCTTGATGGCGCGTAACTCACACGTTCGTTGGGAACCCCAAGAGGAAGGTATGATGCGCACAGCAGCAGGTTTTCCCTCAGAAAGAAACCAAGGTTTATCGAACCAGGAGGAGCCAAGAAGCACGTTGAAGGTTGATGGTGGCGGAATGTAATGCGGCGCAACACCAGGGATTCCGGCGCCAACGTGGAACCTGCACAACACAACCAAAGTACTTTGCCCCAACGAAATAGTGAGGTTGTCAATCTCACCGGCTTGCTGTAACAAAGGATTAACCGTATTGTGTGGAAGATGATTGTTTGCGGAAAACGAGTAAAACAAGTATTGCGATAGATTGTATGCGATGTAAAGAATAGGACCGGGGTCCACAGTTCACTAGAGGTGTCTCTCCCATAAGATAAAAGCATGTTGGGTGAACAAATTACGGTCGGGCAATTGACAAATAGAGAGGGCATAACAATGCACATACATGACATGATAAATATAGTGATATTTAATTGGGCATTACGACAAAGTACATAGACCGCTATCCGGCATGCATCTATGCCTAAAAAGTCCACCTTCGAGGTTATCATCCGAACCCCTTCCGGTATTAAGTTGCAAAACAACGAGACAATTGCATTAAGTATGGTGTGTAATGTAATCAATAACTACATCCTTAGACATAGCATCAATGTTTTATCCCTAGTGGCAACAACACATCCACAACCTTAGAACTTTACGTCACTCGTCCCAGATTCAATGGAGGCATGAACCCACTATCGAGCATAAATACTCCCTCTTGGAGTTAAGAGCAAAAACTTGGCCGAGCCTCTACTAATAACGGAGAGCATGCAAGATCATAAACAACACATAGGTAATAACTTGATAATTAACATAACATAGTATTCTCTATCCATCGGATCCCGACAAACACAACATATAGAATTACGGATAGATGATCTTGATCATGTTAGGCAGCTCACAAGATCCGACAATGAAGCACAATGAGGAGAAGACAACCATCTAGCTACTGCTATGGACCCATAGTCCGAGGGTGAACTACTCACTCATCACTCCGGAGGCGACCATGGCGGTGAAGAGTACTCCGGGAGATGAATCCCCTCTCCGGCGGGGTGCGGAGGAGATCTCCAGAATCCCCGAGATGGGATTGGCGGCGGCGGCGTCTCGGTAAGGTTTTCCGTATCGTGGCTCTCGGTGCTGGGGGTTTCGCGACGGAGGCTATTTGTAGGCGAGAAGGGCAGGTAAGAGGCGGCACGAGGGGCCCACACCATAGGTCGGCGCGGCCGGGGCCCGGGCCGCGCCGCCCTGGTGTTTCGCCACCTCGTGGCCCCACTTCGACTCTCCTTCGGTCTTCCGGAAGCTTTGTGGCAAAATAGGACCCCGGGCGTTGATTTCGTCCAATTCCGAGAATATTTCTTTACTAGGATTTCGAAACCAAAAACGACGAGAAAACGACAATTGGCTCTTCGACATCTTGTTAATAGGTTAGTTCCAGAAAATGCACGAATATGACATAAAGTGTGCATAAAACATGTAGATAGCATCAATAATGTAGCATGGAACATAAGAAATTATCGATACGTCGGAGACGTATCACGCCCAAACATCGAGTGCTTGCGTACGGACGGATTGAATTATGATGATCGTGTTTCGTATAACTGGTCAAGTCAGTCTAATCACAGGCGTAGGCGGAGTTGACGTCGAGCCTTTTCCTGTGTAAAGATGGAATTTCTTCCCTTGATCTTTGATTGGCGTTGGAGAAGATGCTGCCCAGATCGTGAAGTCGTATGAAGTTGAAGATGATCGGCATACAGGTTGTTGACGATGATGACGGATCCCGCCCAGATGACAAAATCCAGCGTCGCGTTTCCCACAGACGGCGCCAATTGACAAGGTGGTTCCTCGGCAATGCCCACCATGAGGGGCTTGGGTTTTAGAGAAAGGCGACGACGGAAGTTCCGGGAGCGAGGCGGTACACGACGTACGCAGGTTCACGTCCCCACGGTGGAGGATCGCTACGTCCTGCTAGCAATCCACTATATGAATATATGTGTACAGGGTGCCGCCATAGGCGGAGTTGTTGGATCTAGTCTAGTTCTAATCCGCGGGTTGCGGTTTCTAGGCGTGTTGCCTCTACAATTATGTTTCTGATTGTGCGTGTGCCTAAGGGGTGCCCCTGCCTGGCTTTATATATCAGCCAAGCTAGGGTTTACAAGAGTCCTAGTAGGATTCGTGTTGGAGTCTTCTTTCCTTGTAGTCCAAGTTGAGGCGCGTGCAGGTCCAGCTCGTCGAGTCCTTGTGCTGGTCCAGCTTCATAGTTTGCACCGGGTATGGCAATGTCGAGTACCCGAAGTGTTATGCCCACGTCAACCGGAAGCATAGTCCTACAAGGAATCAAGTCTTGGTTTTAGGTACCCATTTTTCAATGGGTCCTAGCATGTTAGTAAAAAGGGGTTTGGGAACCCAAATAGTCCAATCAACATTGTCCTTTTGAGGACCAATAAAGCGAGCATGAATATGTCCATAGTAATCAACAAAAAGAACATGAGAAGGGTTGTTAGAGCCGGCGAAACCCGTCGAGGTGGAGTTGGGTACCCCATCCCTTCTTGAGCTAGCATTGCTCCCTTCAAGGTTGGTCTCCATGTTCTCCTTGTTCTTATTCTTATTGGTCCTCCTCTTCCTCTTTCTCTTTGGCTTGGTAGCCAATCCTCCTTCATTGCAAGAGCCCTCTTTGGCTCCATCTTTAGCTTCAATGATTCCCAAGTACTTGGCTTGAACTTGGAGTCTATCAACCTTGGCCTTCAAGCGATTGACTTCATCTTCATGCTCCGGGTGTGGATGGCAAATATCAAACACTTGGACCTCCTTTGCCTTGTTCACCCGGAAGTGTTCCATCAAAGCTTCTTCTTGGAGAGAGTTCATCTTCATGAGCATGCGCTTGTCATTCTCCATCTTGGCAATGTCACTTTCATGAGTGCAACATGCACGGTCCCTGCTCAAAGGAAAGTACTCCTTCAAGGTTTCCTCTTGCATGGAGTTGACCTCCATGAGCTTGGCTTCCCTTCTCTTCAAGGCGGCAATTTCCTCCTCATGATCACAACACGTGTCCTTTTCCTTGCTCATGCGAAGACATTCCACCAAAGACTCTTCTTGCTTGCTACTCAAACTCAATAGCTTGGCCTTGGTGATCTCAAGAGCGGCAATTTCTTCTTCATGGTTGCAACATGAGGTATTCTCTTTGAACAAGCGGTAGTACTCATCCAAGGCTTCTTCTTGAAGAGCATTGACTTCCAAGAGGAGAGCATTGTGTCTCCTCAAGGAAGTAACTTGATCCACAAGCTCATCATGGCAAGAATTGGGGTCTTCATCATCTTTCCCTTTGTTGGCTTCCTCGAGTGAGAGCATCTTCTTCTTGAGGTCACCAACCAACTCAAGAGCATGGTCTCGATCCTTGGCGTGTCGTGAGATAATAGCTTCATTCTTGTCCTCAAGAACGATGACACTAGCTTCAAGAGACATGCGAAGATTCCGTTCATCATCAAGTTCCTCCTTGAGATTGGCAAGCTCAAAGGCCGCTTCCCTTTCCAACTTCTCCCTCTTCTCAATAAGATCTTGTGCCGCACCAAGTTGGGCTAAGAGAGCCCCAACATGAATCTTGGTATCCCCCTTCATGTTAGTGAGAAAAGAATCCAAGGAATCCAAACCCATAATCTCACGTTTAACGGCGAGACTAGTGGCATCATCAATATATAAGGCATTACTAGAAGATGATGGTTTGGAAGGGGATTTTACCTCCGTGGATACCTTTGCCATGAGGCAACGTGCATTGTTGGTGACGAGGTTCTCATTAGGAGAGTCGAAGAGAGAATTGGAGGGAGTGGAAATGGCGATGGCGGCCACTCCCTCTCCTTCCTTGTTGGAGCGCTTGTCCTCATGCTCCCCATCTTCATCGGAGGTGTACTCTTCACGAATGATAAAGGCTCTAGTCTTCTTGTTGGAGGAGACCTTGTCGTCATCGGACCTTGGGGATAACTTGGAGAATCCTTTGGAGAGTGGCTTGTACCTATCCTTTGGGATAATCTTTCCACCATAATCTTCTCTTCTCTCAAACATACAATCCGCGACAAAATGATTCTTGTCACCGCAATTGTAGCATGTTCTTCTCTTTGTCCCCTCTCTTGGGCTCTTGGAGAGTCTTCTAGGAGAATCACGTGATCTTCTTGGTCTTGTGTTTCGGGACATGTTTCCATCCCGAAACTTCTTGGCGGCGAGAGCCATGTGCTCATGGTAGTTGACCTTGAGATCATCCGATCCCCACTCAACGGGATCCTCATCGCTTTCACTAGCTTCATGCACCTTCATCTTCAATGCAAGGTTGGGCTTGCGGGAGTTGTGAGCGCGAGCAACAAGATCCTCCGCATTCTTCTTGGAGATGTCCAAAGCGATGACTTCGCTAAGGACTTCATCGGATGTCATAGCACGGAAGGAGGCGTTTTGGCGGATGGCCATCAACTTCACTTCCTCATAAGGGAGGAGAGCGTTGTAGAACTTGCGCTTGATCCAATGGTCATCCACAAACGTTGCTCCAAGATCTTGCATTTGCACGGCAAGAGCGATGAGACGCCGATACATTTCTTCGGGGGTCTCTCCTTCAATCATGACGAAATTGTCGGCCATATTGTTCACTTCATCAAAGCGGGAGCTTTGGATGCTTGCATTGCTGAGGAAGAGCTTCTCAAGTTTGTCCCATGCTTCCTTGGCGGTCTTGAGCGAGCGGATATGAGCGCGGTCCTTGGGGGTGATGGCCATATGAATCATGTTGATGGCGGTGGCGTTGAGTTGGTCATCCACCACATCTCTCCTTGTAAATTTCTTGGGATCTCGTGGTGAATAGCCCTCCTCGATGATACGCCAAAGCTCGGTAGAAGCGCTGCGCACATGTGAACGCATTAAGAATTGCCAATTCTCAAAGTTGTTTGACTCAAGAGACGGTGGTGAACCATGCGACAAGATATGCGGCATCGGTATCGGAACGTTGATGGTGTAATCATTTGGTGGTGGCACCGCATGATAACCCCTAGACGTTCCGCAACCGGTGTGTCATCATCCTTCCCTTACGTTGAAGTGCCGGTATCCGCAAGCCCTTCCTTTTGTGGATCTTTTGTCGCTTCCGCGACAAAATCAGCAAGAAGGAAGGGGTTAGCTTTTGGTGGCGGATCCTCGGCACTTGCTTTTGGTGGAAGGTTTGGTTTTTGTACCATCAACTCCATCATCATCGCCTTCATTTGGGCAACGATGGATGACTCCAATTTCTTGAGGTCATCCAACGTAGCCGTCGTGGAATCGATGGGCGATGATGGAGCGGGTGGCACAAGGGAAGGTGACCCATTCTTATCCGCCTCTTGTTCGGCCATTTCTTAGACGGTAAAGCCCGAGCAAGAAAACCTTGCTCTGATACCACTTGAATGGATCGTAGCGAACAAGACGGGGGGGGGTGAATGGCGCTACGGCAAGTTTTAGTCTTTTTCAATTTTTAGGCAACGGAAAGTAAAGGTGTGAACTTTAGCAATAGGGGTGATCCTACAATGAATATCGGACAAGTGCAACAAGTAAAGGAATCAACAAGATAATGAGAGTAAGGAGCGAGACAACTGGGGGGGACGCGAGGCGAGTCGAGGTTTGTTTCCCGCAGTTCCTTCCACTAAAGGAAGTACGTCTGCGTTGAGGAGGTGCTAGTCTCACACAAGAGACTAGGCGGCCACACCACGAAGGAAGGCCTCACCCTCTTCCTCGAGAGAGCTCCACGAAGGTGCTCTCCCTCTTCCACTAAGGCACCGGTCGAGGCGGTGATTCCTTCACAAGGTTGGGGCGAGCTCCACACACAAGGATGCTGCCAACACCCTATGGAGCTAGTACATCACCAAGCTAGACTCCATAGCTGCACATCTCCAATGTTCCACCATAGGAACCCATCTCCAATGCTCCACCAAAGGAAATCTTCCAATGCTCCACCAAGAAGCTCCTCCAAGGCTCCACCAAGAAGCTCCTCCAAGGCTCCACCAAAGGAACTCTTCTCCAATGCCCCACTAAGGAACCCTACCACCAAGATCCACTAAGGAATAGCTAGTATTGGTGAAATCTCTCTTGGTAGAACTATAGATCGGGGTCTCCTCCACCCTTCCTCAAAGTTTGGGCAAGATTGGTTGGATGGGGAGGGAGATCCTCAAGGATTAAGCTCGAGCAACAATGGAGGAGAAAGAGGGGAAGAGATAAAATCGTGTTGGGGAAGAAGGGGCCCTTAAATAGGCTCCTCCAAATCCAACCGTTATGTCCAGATTTGGCCTTAGCGGTACTACCGCTTACGGGAAGCGGTACTACCGCTACGAGTTCGAAATCCTCCCAGATCTGGTCAAAGGACGCGGAGCGGTACTACCGCACGAGGTACCGCTGAGGTATCGCAATAGGGTCCAAACCTACTTGGATCCAAAGCGGTACCGAGGCGGTACCAGGGCGGTACGACCGTAACTCGGTTACGGTACCTAAGCGGTACCGTGGGCGGTACTACCGCTCGTGAGCGGTACTACCGCCCTAGGTACTGCAGGGGTACCGCAGCGTGTTCTGGGAGAGGAAATCAGCGCAGACTCAGAGCGGTACCGAGGGAGGTACCTATAGGGGTAGCGGTACTACCGCTACGAGTGCCGGTAGTACCGGCTGGCTAAATCTGGTTTTCTTCCCTTTTTCTCTCCAACCATGTTACCTCGCTAAACACACACAATACCAGAAAACCTATCAACTACGCTTCGGTCTTCCGATCTTGGCGCGTCCGGCGAGGTCACCGTGCTCTTGCAAATCTAACAATGATACTCAAGGCACACGGTGAGATATCTCAAGTGTTGTCATCAAACACACAAAACTTGGGGTTTAAAGTTTGCTCTTACAGCCGCGCCGCCCTATCATCTGGTGGCCCTGTGGCCCCCCTCTGGTGGCTCTCGGGTGTTCTGGAAGCTTCGTGGACTTCTAAGATGCTAGGCGTTGATTTCGTCCGATTCCGAGAATATTTCCTTACTAGGATGTCTGAAACCAAAAACGACGAGAAAACAACAAGCTGGTCCTTCGGCATCTCGTCAATAGGTTAGTTCAGGAAAACGCATAATAATGACATATAATGTGTATAAAACATGTGAGTATCATCATAAAAGTAGCATGGAACATAAGAAATTATAGATACGTTTGAGACGTATCAAGCATCCCCAAGCTTAGTTCCTACTCGCCCTCGAGTAGGTAAACGATAACAAGTATAATTTCTGAAGTGACATGCTATCATAATCTTGATCATACTATTGTAAAGCATATGAGATGAATGCAGCGATTCGAAGCAATGGTGAAGATAATAAGTAAACAAATGAATCATATAGCAAAGACTTTTCATGAATAATACTTTCAAGACAAGCATCAATAAGACTTGCATAAGAGTTACTCATAAAGCAATAGATTCGAAGTAAAGGCATTGAAGCAACACAAAGGAAGATATAAGTTTCAGCGGTTGCTTTCAACTTCAACATGTGTATCTCATGGATAATTGTCAACACAAAGTAATATAACAAGTGCAATAGGTAAACATGTAAGAATCAATGCACACAGTTGATACAAGTGTTTGCTTCTAAGATAGAAAGAAGTAGGTAAACTGACTCAACATAAAAGTAAAAGAAAGGCCCTTCGCAGAGGGAAGCATGGATTACTATATTTGTGCTAGAGCTTTTCATTTTGAAAACAAGAAATAATTTTGTCAACAGTAGTAATAAAGCATATGTGTTATGTATAAGATGTCCTATAAGTTGCAAGCCTCATGCATAGTGTACCAATAGTGCTCGCACCTTGTCCTAATTAGCTTGGATTAACATGGATTATCATTGCATAGCATATGTTTCAACCAAGTGTCACAAAGGGGTACCTCTATGCCGCATGTACAAAGGTCTAAGGAGAAAGTTCGCATTGGATTTCTCGCTTTTGATTATTCTCAACTTAGACATCCATACCGGGACAACATAGACAACAGATAATGGACTCCTCTTTAATGCATAAACATTCAACAACAATTAATATTCTCATAAGAGATTGAGGATTAGTTGTCCACACTAAAACTTCCACCATGAATCATGACTTTAGTTAGCGGCCCAATGTTCTTCTCTAACAGTATGCATACTCAAACCATTTGATCATGAAAATCGCTCTTACTTCAGACAAGAAGAACATGCATAGCAACTCACATGATATTCAACAAAGATAATAGTTGATGGCGTCCCCAGAAACATGGTTACCGCTCAACAAGCAACTTATTAAAAAATAAAACACATAAGTACATATTCTTCACCACGATAGTTTTAAAGGCTATTTGTCCCATGAGCTATATATTGCAAAGGCAAAGAATAGAATTTTAAAGATAGCACTCAAGTAATGTACTTTGGAATGGCAGAGAAATACCGTGTAGTAGGTAGGTATGGTGGACACAAATGACATAGTTTTTGGCTCAAGGATTTGGATGCACGAGAAGAATTCCTCTCAATACAAGGCTAGGCTAGCAAGGTTGTTTGAAGCAAACTCAAGTATAAAAGGTGGAGCAAAGCTCACATATGAACATATTGTAACTATTATAAGACTTTATATTGTCTCCTTGTTGTTCAAACACCTCAACCAGAAAATATCTAGACTCTAGAGATCAATCATGCAAACCAAATTTTAACAAGCTCTATGTAGTTATTCATTAATGGGTACAAGGTACATGATGCAAGAGCTTAAACATGATCTATATGCGCAAAAAAATTGCCAAGTATTAAATTATTCAAGACATTATACCATTTACCACATGCGGCATTTTCCGTTTCCAACCATATAGCAATGAATGAAGTAGTCCAACGTTCGCAATGAACATTAAAGATATAGCTAAGAACACATGTGTTCATACGAAACAGCGGAGCGTGTCTCTCTTCCAAACAAAGAATGCTAGGATCCGATTTATTGAAACAAAAAAAAATAAAAACAAACAGACGTTCGAAGTAAAGCACATAAGATATGACAGAATTACTATAACAAGTAATCCTGTTGCGATCGGAGCATTCTCAGGGCTCTACCGCTCCGCGCACTCTTTCTGCGTAATCTGCAGCTGGCAGGCGGTGCGTGGGCCCACCAAGGCAGCGAAGACCGAAAGGATTTTTCCTCTCGCGCAGCCTCTCAGACTCATCTCCTCCCGTCCCTAGGTTTCTGCCGCCATTCCCCACTCTGCCACCGTCCCTCACGCCGCCGCCGTCCCTCACCTCGCCGCCATCCCCTTGCCGCCAACTACTAAGGACCCGCAAGCTATCATGAAGACCGGCGCGTGCGGGAGGCAACACCTTGCTAGCCATGGCGAGGTCGGAGGAGTCGACCTACACAAGGTCACTGTGGAGTGTGCGGAGACGCCAGGCCTGTCTGGTCCTGGCGCGCGCGGAGGGGACGCTGCCGACCGAGTGCCCCCCGGGAACTGAGACGGCCAACCAGGAGATGCTCCAGGTGCCCTACTGCTAGGTTCGTTCCGCTCTTGCTATTGCCGCAGTCCATTGCATTATCCACTTCGTTGTCAGTAGCTTCTGTTATTGCATTATCCACTTCGTTGTCAGTAGCTTCTGTTAATTTCAATTAGGGACCTAGAGCTAACTAAAAGTTGCAATTTTTTGCAATTACCATTCGTACTGTACCTGCTGATGTATTATGTATATGTGAATGATGTATTCTTATGTCTATAACCCGTTTTGATTCCATTTTTGGGAACAAACGATGCATTTTGAAGTGATTATTTTCTGTTTAGATATATGGAGTGTACGTATGAGTTATATCTGCTACCTGGGGACAATGGGTCAGCTATCGCCACTTTAACACTGCCGCGAACCACGAGAACAAGCACCGTGAAGGCGAGGCTGCCGCCGATGGTGTGCACTCCGGAACCATCCCCTCCTGCAACGTCCTAAGCTTTGGTGCAGCGACACGCAGCACAACAGGTTGCTTCTTGCCCTCAGACGGACACTCAGGTATACGTGCACTCGATCTCCTCTAATCTAATTGGATTATGTTATAGTTCAGGAGAAGAATATTCGGGATTTAGGATCCACATAGAACTAGATTAGTATTACTGTCCTGCTACTCTGAGTTTATACATACACAAGTCTGGAGGCCATAAGGTTCTCATATATATATATGCATCCTTTAGGCATATGAGTTGGACCACCACATCAAAGTTGTTAATCCAAGTTCGAACAAATATGGTACATTCTCACACTGATTTTGTATTGTCTCTGGTATAAATCTTTGTTGCTCTATTTTTCGTCCCGTTCAATTCCAGCGGATCCCTTTTCATTGTTTTGGTGCCCCATGTGTGACCAGATGCAGCGTGATAACAATGAGGCGAAGCCATCCTCTTGAATAGTGTAAGGTTGTTAACCTTGTGTTGCTGTTAAGGAGTTGTCTTTGTCACTTGCTTAACAGTTTGATTCATGCACACCTGAAAGATTTTCTTTCTTTGGACCAGTAGCCTCAGTTCGTTCTGACATAGAGCCATCTGATCTGTGATGTTTCCTGGGCATCAACTTATACTTATATCTATGTCGATGTTGTACCACATGTACGCTGCAGAGGCAGACAACCAGAAGTTTTTAAACATCAGCAGAAGTTGTCTTCCTGACCTTTTTCCGTTTGCTGGGAACACCCATGGTATGCTTTTAAGGTGATCTCAATGAAATATCTGGAATGGTGATTTTTTCCAAGCCGATGAAAATAGCTATTGTTAGGTGAGTGAAAATATTGTAAACATGTTCAATAATTCATACTCCCTCCGCCCCTAAAAATGCTGCTCAACTTTATCTTGATACGGAGGTATATAGACATTGGGACGGAGGGAGTACTTGGTTTTGGCCTGTGGCTCAAACAAAATGCCATCAGCTGAACTTTGTTATTCCACGAATTTTCTTCGTTTAGCCATTCTTCACTTCTAACAATTATTATTTCCCATGTAATTTGAACAAATATCCTATAGGTCATAACGACATGTCTAATGCTGATAAGTTATGCCAATTCCTTAAAATTAATTTCTGCATATTTTGTTTTCTTCTTCTATTGTAATATGAACAAATATCACTTATTTATGGTTCGGCACATAAGTGCATCACACCCAATGACAATGTTATGTTGACATTTACTTTTAGAATTAAGATTTGTTAAGATTATCAGGACAATTGGAGGAGAATTTGACCTTCTCTTCATATTCCCTACCCTCTCAATTCCTGATAATCTTCCTGATAATCTTCCTGATAATCTTAACAATTCTCAATTCCAAAAGTAAATCGTTTTATTTATCAGGTATTTCCTCTCCTCTTCCTTGCAGATTATGAGGAATGGTTTTGTCAAAAGCATGTAGACTTATGTACCCCCTGCCCTCTTTTTTGTTCAGCATACAGTCTAGATTGGCATCCTTGGTCACAACCATACATGTATTGCAGTATGGTTTCATCCTTCAGAGCAATATATGTCATGTTAGTTAAATGCAGTTTTTTATGATCCATTCTTATGTTTTTAATTCCAACTTCAGGTTTACATCAGCTAATGCTGGTGAGGAACATGTACTGACTCGATTTGTTGTTTCTCTACCCAATTCGGTTTTTACTATCCCACCTCATTTATCTTAATGAATAATCATGCTGCTGAATTCGTTGTTTGCATTAAAACATGGTTGTTGAACACGGTAAATAGGACCATTGCATGTGTTCACAGGAGGCCAGTAGACTCTAGCACATCACATGTTTCAGTTGGGCAGAAGCCTGTGACATATAACATATCTGAGACAGGCATTCATACCGTGATGTGGACCTAAGTTTCATAGATGGAGTAGTTTCACATTTAGGGTTTAGTTTTAGACGCCATGTAAATGCCATATCTTTGGTAAAAGTTTACACTGGCTTTGGTCAAAATAAAAGTAAAATTGGAAAATATATAGATGGCTGACAATAATCTGCGGAATCAAAATTAATATAATTTTTTTCCATGATCTAAGATGCTTGAGATATACTACAAGCTACGTCTAAATTTCATAGATGGAATAGAGAGGCTCAATAGTTTTAGATGCCCTGTAAATTCCATAGGTTAGGTAAAACTCTTCACTGGCTTTGTAAAAAATAGAAGTAAAGTTGGCTGCCCAGCATTTTGCAGAATCAAAATTATAGTACAGATCTTGCATGATCTAAGATGCTCAAGATATTTTTTTCACTTTGTTCATAGGTTTGATGTCTGTTTTCTAATCGTGGGAAAGTTTCTACATATAATTTCTTGGAATGTACTTAGTCAGTGTCATAATTTAGGCTTTGCTAGAGGCTAAAACGATAGGAAGTCATCTACCCAAGCATGAAATTTCTGCATGCACTGGCTATACACTCTTTCAGTTCTATTGTTGCTAATCTGATATCTTTGAACCTTAGAATAGGTATTATCTCTTCTCATATTTGTTTTAAGTAGTTCTATGTTTTCTTATGAAGTTTGGTTGTTAGTTAAAAACCCTATTTTTTCAATTAGTGTTATGTATGAGTGGCATGGTTGATGAGTTCGCATCTTGGACGAAACTTATGACGGGTTAATTAAATCAAAGCTAGCATATTTTCGTATGATTCTTGCTTTGCTTATCTTTCGGTGTGCTTTCCTTCGTTGTTCTTTTTAGTTGCTGGCACTCCTTTTGTACCTGCCACTAGAGCATCTCTAAATCGTCAGATGAGCGTATCAATGAACCGCCATCGTGCCGCTGTTGGAGCTAACCATCCCTTGGATATCCAACCCAACAAACTAACAAAGCATATGTTGGGGTTCTTTTCTCTGTTTGTTTATTTGGTGTTGTTAGTTTGTTTCTTAACTTTTTTTTTTGTCAAAAATGGTTGGTATTTTTGCAGGAGCTTTTCTCAACTTATTATGGACCTTATTACGGACAGCTGAGTAAAGAAATATAGACTGTTTATACTGGTTGTTGTCTTGCTGGAAATATGGGTTGATATTTTTTCCATTGGAAGTCATATGAAGAGATTTGTAATTATGCTCGCTGGAATACTTTACGACTATATGCTCTGTATAAGTACTGTGGAATTAGTTAAAGTGTAGCATTTGAACTTAAACATGCCGGTTTGGTTTAGTTAGAGTGTCAGTTACTGCATTTATTGCTTCTCTATGTTGTTGTGGAGTTTTTCTCTTGGGTGTTTAAAACTTAAACATGTGGGTTTGCTTCAGTTAGAGTGACAATTACTGAATTTATTGCTTTCTTTTAGTTAAGGAGGATTGGGTGATGTTTGTGCGGATATTTTCTCTTGATTGATCTAGCAGATAGAACTTTAAATTGTATCTTATATGCTATGTAATCAAACCAAACACAAGCGTACATTGCTAAGACACGTATGGTAGAAGCTAAAAGCTGCATCACAGTACACTGAGAGCAACACTGACTATCTCAGTACGTAGTTAAAGCTGCATCACAGTACACTGAGAGCAACACTGACTATCTCAGTACGTAGTTCTACATTAGCTTCCAAGAAATGAACGCTGATACGATGAGCATGGTGAGGTAGAACTAATACAATGTACACCGAAGTACTGCTCAGTTGGATGTGTGGATAATTCAGTTTTAGCATATTCACATGAACATAGAGAGCAAAAGTTTATCATAGTTAGTTAGTTACTATCTCTAATTTAGCAAAGAGAATATAGAACTAATTAACAAAATTTGTTCCCACATGTATAGGAAATTAGCTTCTGCCACCAAAAGAAAATGGAAACATACGAGTTGATACCGGATCAGATCAGCTCGGGTGCGCTTGCAAGGCTCTTAGCTCCTCTTCCTTCACTAGCTCACTAACAAGATCAACGAAACCAAAGTGAATTCCAACTGGGGGCAGTGCCCCATTGCCACACGCCACACGCCACGTAAATCAAATTTCTCCCCTTCTACTCTGAACTTTGCAGCCGCTTCTGCCACCATCTAATCTCTCTTTGTCCACGGGCTCACTAACTGGATTGTCGATGCCAAGGTTTTCAATCTTCACCGACAGCAGCAAACCGGAGCTTTGTCCCTTCTACTCTGCAGCTTAACATGCGTTTAAGGACCGGCAGTAGGGCTTCATCACCGCGCACACCAGCAGAGCAGAGCTTAGCTTGCCTTTTCCTCCAATCATCGCCGCCCAATAATCTCTGCTTCTCGCCCCACACGAGGGAACGTCTTTCATCTTCCTATGGTTAGGCCATGAAGCGTGGTGTGCGTCGCCAGGCCGTTGCTGCTTCCTCCAATCTGCCCCTCACCAGGACGACGGCCATGGCCCCGTTGGTTGGCCTTTCGCACTGCCACTCAATGACCAGGATAAGCAGGACGTCGACGATGTACTGCATCTTGGCTACAATGGTTTTCCTCCTCCTCCTTCCCTCAGCACTCCAACGGGCAACAGAGCATTCCTCTTTCATTTTGGTGGATATTTTGCGAGCTCCAATTTTGCTAACCTTTGTCCTCCAACTATTCTTTGCTTCCTCTCTTGATCATTTGTGGATATGCTCAATTTTCATGGTGCACTACTTGACCTAGAGTAGTTGGATCGTTGTATGAAAATTATGTCCGACAGAGTAGGGACACCACAGGTGAATGGGAAAATCGTGTGCATGCCAAGATAATTATGATTTAGTTTAGTTTAGTAGTATGTCATAATATATGTTCATCGACTTCTTTTTAGGCTATGTATGGTTTCTTTGGTTAACCAAAAAATAACAAGAAGTTCAAAACTGAAGTATAATGTAATGGATCTACAACAAATGAACTTTGGTTAATACCTTGCCTCGACATTTTGTTTAAGTGTGTTTAGTAGGGTTGTCTTTTCCAGCTGATTTTTTAATTCATGCACCAAGCTAATCACTATTTGCTTCAATGGAACTTACATGTTCTACTTTATCTCGCAAAGTGATCTCACACACATAATTGCCAAGCTTAGGCCTCACTATTTATTTAGAAGGATTACGTGATGTGCCTATTTAATTACAATAATAGATGTGTCCTATACAAATTTGTGTGCCCATACACGAAAGACATGGAGTGAATTAGCTCAACTGTTACCAGCTTAGCAAAATGCCTGCAGTTGTTAGTGCCATGGAAAAAGTGCCTCTAACTTTACCACGCAGGCTACGACGTGTCAGAACGAAATGTAGGCGGCGAGGCGAAGCTCGCCTATTCATCTAGTAAAAATATAGTTTCACTAAAGGTGACCTGATAAGTTGTCGATGAAGAAGGGGATGCCTTGGGCATCCCCAAGCTTAGACGCTTGAGTCTTCTTGAAATATGCAGGGATGAACCACGGGGGCATCCCCAAGCTTAGACTTTTCACTCTTCTTGATCATATTGTATCATCCTCCTCTCTTGACCCTTGAAAACTTCCTCCACACCAAACTCGAAACAAACTCATTAGAGGGTTAGTGCATAATCAAAAATTAACATATTCAGAGGTGACACAATCATTCTTAACACTTCGGACATTGCTCAAAGCTACTGGAAGGTAATGGAACAAAGAAATCCATCCAACACAGCGAAAGAGGCAATGCGAAATAAAAGGCAGAATCTGTCAAAACAGAACAGTCCGTAAAGACGAATTTTTAAGAGGCACCAAACTTGCTCAGATGAAAATGCCCAAATTGAATGAAAGTTGCGTACATATCTGAGGATCACGCACGTAAATTGGCAGATTTTTATGAGTTACCTACAGAGAATCATACCCAAATTCGTGACAGCAAGAAATCTGTTTCTGCGCAGTAATCCAAATCTAGTATTGACTTTACTATCAAAGACTTTACTTGGCACAACAATGCAATAAAATAAAGATAAGAAGAGGTTGCTACAGTAGTAACAACTTCCAAGACACAACAAAACAGTAGCAAAATAAAACATGGGTTATCTCCCAAGAAGTGCTTTCTTTATAGCCATTAAGATGGGCTCAGCAATTTTAATGATGCACTCGCAAGAAACAAGAGTTGAAGCAAAAGAGAGCATCAAAAGCAAGTTCAAAACTCATTTAAGTCTAACCCACTTCCTATGAAAAGGAATCTTGTAAATAAACAAGTCATGTAGGCATAATGCAACAAGCATAGGAAGATAAAACAAGTGTAACCTCAAAAATTTCAGCATATAGAGAGGTGTTTTAGTAACATGAAAATTTCTACAACCATATTTTCCTCTCTCATAATAACTTTCAGTAGCATCATGAGCAAACTCAACAATATAACTATCAAATGAAACATTCTTATCATGAGTCTCATGCATAAAATTATTACTCTCCACATAAGCATAATCAATTTTATTAGTTGTAGTGGGAGAAAATTCAACAAAGTAACTATCATTACTATTCTCATCATCAAATATAGGAGGCATAGTATAATCACAATAAAATTCACTCTCCATAGTAGGCGGCACCAGAAGACCACTATCATTATAATCATCATATATGGGAGGCATATCATAATCAACATAAACTTTCTCCTCAATACCCGGAGGGCTAAAGAGATCATTTTCATCAAAACCGACCTCCCCAAGCTTAGAACTTTCTATATCATTATCAACAATGGTGTTCAAAGCGTTCATACTAATATTAGTACCAGCATGCAAATAAGGTTCCATAGGTTTTTTAATTTTCGCATCAAACAATCCATGTCTTAACTCAGGAAATAGAATAAGAAGCTCATTGTTGTCCATTATGCCTTACTAGTGTAAACAAGAAAAAAAAAGATGCAATTGCAGGATCTAAAGGAAATAGCTTCGAGCACACACACAACGGTAACCGAAAAGTACTTAGTTACCTGGGACCGGAGTATGAGTGCCTTTTACCTTTCCTCCCCGGCAACGGCGCCAGAAAAGTGCTTGATGTCTACGGGTGCTTCGTTCTTGTAGACGGTGTTGGGCCTCCAAGAGCGAGAGGTTTGTAGAACAACAGCAAGTTTCCCTTAAGTGGATCACCCAAGGTTTATCGAACTCGGGGAGGAAGAGGTCAAAGATATCCCTCTCAAGCAACTCTGCAATCACGATACAAGAAGTCTCTTGTGTCCCCAACACACCTAATACACTTGTCGAGATGTATAGGTGCACTAGTTCGAGCGAAGAGATAGTGAAATACAAGTAGTATGGATGTATATGAGTGGTAATAGCAATCTGAATAAAATATGGCAGCGAGTAAACATGCAACGAAACGATAAATAAACGGAGATTCGATGTTTGGAAACAAGGCCTAGGGATCATACTTTCACTAGTGGACACTCTCAACATTGATCACATAATAAACCACTATACACTCTGTTGTTGGATGATGAACACCACTAATTGCGTAGGGCTACAAGAGCACCTCAATGCCGGAGTTAACAAGCTCCACAACATTCAATGTTCATATTTAAATAACCTTAGAGTGCATGATAGATCATTGCAATTACACCAAGTACTAACATAGCATTCACACTGTCACCATCACACTATGAAGGAGGAATAGATCACATCAATACTATCATAGTAATAGTTAACTTCATAATCTACAAGAGATTACAATCATAACCTACGCCAAGTACTACACGATGCACACACTTGTCACCATTACACCGTGGAGGAGGAATAGACTACTTTAATAACATCACTAGAGTAACACATAGATGAATAGTGATACAAAACTCATATGAATCTCAATCATGTAAGGCAGCTCATGAGATCATTGTATTGAAGTACATAGGAGAGAGATTAACCACATAGCTACCGGTACAGCCCTTAGCCTCGATGGAGAACTACTACCTCCTCATGGGAGACAGCAGCGCTGATGAAGATGGCGGTGGTGTCGATAGAGATGCCTTCCGGGGGCACTTCCCCGTGCCGGCGGCGTGCCGGAACAGAGACTCCTGTCCCCCAGATCTAGGCTTCGCGATGGCGGCGGCTCTGGAAGGTTTCTCGTACCGTGGCTTTTTCGTATCGAGGTTTTAGGTCAGGGACCCTTAAATAGGCGGAGAGGCGGAGTCGGAGGGCTGACGGGGGCGCCACACAATAGGGGGGCGCGCCCCCCTTGGGCCGCGCCGCCCTATCATTTGGTGGCCCTGTGGCCCCCCTCTGGTGGCTCTCGGGTGTTCTGGAAGCTTCGTGGAATTCTAAGATGCTGGGCGTTGATTTCGTCCGATTCCGAGAATATTTCCTTACTAGAAATTCTGAAACCAAAAACAGCAGAAAACAGCAACTGGCCCTTCGGCATCTCGTCAATAGGTTAGTTCCGGAAAACGCATAATAATGACATATAATGTGTATAAAACATGTGAGTATCATCATAAAAGTAGCATGGAACATAAGAAATTATAGATACGTTTGAGACGTATCAGCGAGTTCCTTGATTTCTGCACTAGAACATTGTCCCTGGTTTACAAGACGATGTTTCCTCGGAACGAGGCGCCCGACACTCTTCTTGGTTTGATGGAGAAATTTCGGGATGCTCCGCAAATCCATGGATTTGTTCGGGCCCAACTATCTGCCGGCGCCAGGTTTGCTATGATGATGATCAAAATCTGCTATCCCAAGTTTGACATGAGTCAAATTGTTACCAAGTGCTTGGCCAAGATGGCGAAAAGGAAAAGGTATGTTGGAAAAATTGATGATCATGTGACCCCTGTAGCAGAAGATATGATGGATGAACTTCTTCGGATGGATGCTGAGTTCTTCGTGAAGGGCAGCTATCTTGAACACGATGCTACGATCTTGTAAATCGGATGACCATAGATAATATACTAGGCCGCAATTGACTTTCTTTTTCTTTGAATTTGTTGAGTTTTCTCAGGAATTGCCTCTTGTATGTTGTAAACATATTCTATATTGTAAAGTGATGTCTACGGGAGCTTCTATTCTTGTAGACAGTGTTGGGCCTCCAAGAGCATAGGTTTGTAGAACAGCAGCAAGTTTCCCTTAAGTGGATCACCCAAGGTTTATCGATCTCAGGGGAGGAAGAGGTCAAAGATATCCCTCTCATGCAACCCTGCAACCACAAAGCAAGAAGTCTCTTGTGTCCCCAACACACCTAATAGGTGCACTAGTTCGGCGAAGAGATAGTGAAATACAGGTGGTATGAATAAGTAGTAGCAACGGCACCGAGAAAAGTGCTTTGCCCGGGACGATAAACAAGCGGTAGTAACGCAGCGGTAGTAACGTGATAAAACGAGTAAACAAGCAACGATAACGAGTATTTAGGAACAAGGCCTAGGGATTAGACTTTCACTAGTGGACACTCTCAACATTGATCACATAACGAGAATAGATAAATGCATACTCTAGACTCTCTTGTTGGATGATGAACACATTGCGTAGGATTACACGAACCCTCAATGCCGGAGTTAACAAGCTCCACAATTCAATGTTCATATTTAAATAACCTTAGAGTGCAAGAAAGATCAACACGACTAAACCAAGTACTAACACAACATGCACACTGTCACCTTCACACTATGTAGGAGGAATAGATCACATCAATACTATCATAGCAATAGTTAACTTCACAATCTACAAGAGATCATGATCATAGCATACGCCAAGTACTAACACGGATGCACACCTTGTCACCATTACACCGTGCGGGAGGAATAAACTACTTTAATAACATTGCTAGAGTAGCACATAGATAAATTGTGATACAAAATACATTGCAATCATAAAGAGATATAAATAAGCACTTCACTACGCCATTCATAACGGTGAGTAAGTATTCGTGAAATATAGCCTAAGAGACCCACACGGTGCACACACTTGTCACCTTTACACACGTGGGACAAGGAGTCTCACGGAGATCACATAAGTAAAACTCACTTGACTAGCACAATGACATCTAGATTACAAGCATCATCATATGAATCTCAATCATGTAAGGCAGCTCATGAGATTATTGTATTGAAGCACATAGGAGAGAGATGAACCACATAGCTACCGGTACAGCCCCGAGCCTCGATGGAGAACTACTCCCTCCTCATGGGAGCGGCAGCGGTGATGAAGATGGCGGTGGAGATGGCAGCGGTGTCGATGGAGAAGCCTTCGAGGGGCACTTCCCCGCTCCGGCGGGGTGCCGGAACGAGAGACTCTGTCCCCCGGATCTTGGCTTCGCGATGGCGGCGGCTGCGGAAGGTTTTACGTATCGTGGTTCTTCGCATCGGGGTTTTCGCGACGGAGGCTTTAAATAGGCGGAAGGGCAGCCTCGGAGGGGGCACGGGGGCCCACACCATAGGGCGGCGCGGCCCCCCCTGCGGCCGCGCCACGGTGTGGTGTGGGGCCCCCGGGGCTTCCCTCCGGCGGCTGTCGGGTGTTACGGAAGGCTCGGAAAAAATAGGGACACGGGCGTTGATTTCGTCCAATTCAGAGAATATTTCGTTACTAGGATTTCGAAACAAAAAACAGCGAGAAAACCAGGAACTGGCTCTTCGGCATCTTGTTAATAGGTTAGTTCCAGAAAATGCACGAATATGACATAAAGTGTGCATAAAACATGTAGGTATCATCAATAATATGGCATAGAACATAAGAAATTATCGATACGTCGGAGACGTATCAAGCATCCCCAAGCTTAGTTCTCGCTCGTCCCGAGCGAGGTAAAACGATAACAAAGATAATTTCTGAAGTGACATGCCATCATAACCTTGATCATACTATTTGTAAACATATGTAATGAATGCAGCGATCAAAACAATGGTAATGACATGAGTAAACAAGTGAATCATAAAGCAAAGACTTTTCATGAATAGTACTTAAAGACAAGCATCAATAAGTCTTGCATAAGAGTTAACTCATAAAGCAATAAATCAAAGTAAAGGTATTGAAGCAACACAAAGGAAGATTAAGTTTCAGCGGTTGCTTTCAACTTGTAACATGTATATCTCATGGATAATTGTCAACATAGAGTAATATAACAAGTACAATATGCAAGTATGTAGGAATCAATGCACGGTTCACACAAGTGTTTGCTTCTTGAGGTGGAGAGAGATAGGTGAACTGACTCAACATAAAAGTAAAGAGAATGGTCCTTCAAAGAGGAAAGCATCGATTGCTATATTTGTGCTAGAGCTTTTATTTTGAAAACATGAAACAATTTTGTCAACGGTAGTAATAAAGCATATGAGTTATGTAAATTATATCTTACAAGTTGCAAGTCTCATGCATAGTATACTAATAGTGCCCGCACCTTGTCCTAATTATCTTGGACTACCGGATCATCACAATACACATGTTTTAACCAAGTGTCACAAAGGGGTACCTCCATGCCGCTTTGTACAAAGGTCTAAGGAGAAAGCTCGCATTTTGGATTTCTCGCTTTTGATTATTCTCAACTTAGACATCCATACAGGGACAACATGGACAACGGATAATGAACTCCTCTTTAATGCATAAGCATGTGGCAACAATTATTATTCTCATATGAGATTGAGGATATATGTCCAAAAGTGAAACTTCCACCATGATTCATGGCTTTAGTTAGCGGCCCAATGTTCTTCTCTAACAATATGCATGCTCCAACCATTAAGGTGGTAGATCTCTCTTACTTCAGACAAGACGGACATGCATAGCAACTCACATGATATTCAACAAAGAATAGTTGATGGCGTCCCCGAAGCATGGTTATCGCACAACAAGCAACTTAATAAGAGATAAAGTGCATAAGTACATATTCAATACCACAATAGTTTTTAAGCTATTTGTCCCATGAGCTATATATTGCAAAGGTGAATGATGGAATTTTAAAGGTAGCACTCAAGCAATTTACTTTGGAATGGCGGATAAATACCATGTAGTAGGTAGGTATGGTGGACACAAATGGCATAGTGGTTGGCTCAAGTATTTTGGATGCATGAGAAGTATTCCCTCTCAATACAAGGTTTAGGCTAGCAAGGTTATTCGAAACAAACACAAGGATGAACGGTGCAGCAAAACTCACATAAAAGACATATTGTAAACATTATAAGACTCTACACCGTCTTCCTTGTTGTTCAAAACTCAATACTAGATATTATCTAGACTCTAGAGAAACCAAATATGCAAGCCAAATTAGCAAGCTCTAAGTGTTTCTTCATTAATGGGTGCAAAGTATATGATGCAAGAGCTTAAACATGAGCACAACAATTGCCAAGTATCAAATTATCCAAGACATTTTAGAGTTACTACATGTAGTATTTTCCAATTCCAACCATATAACAATTTAACGAAGAAGAAACTTCGCCATGAATACTATGAGTAGAGCCTAAGGACATACTTGTCCATATGCTACAGCGGAGCGTGTCTCTCTCCCATAAATTGAATGCTAGGATCCATTTTATTCAAACAAAACAAAAACAAACTGACGCTCCAAGCAAAGTGCATAAGATGTGACGGAATAAAAATATAGTTTCAGGGGAGGAACCTGATAATGTTGTCGATGAAGAAGGGGATGCCTTGGGCATCCCCAAGCTTAGACGCTTGAGTCTTCTTAGAATATGCAGGGGTGAACCACCGGGGCATCCCCAAGCTTAGAAGCTTTCACTCTCCTTGATCATATTGCATCATACTCCTCTCTTGATCCTTGAAAACTTCCTCCACACCAAACTCGAAACAACTCATTAGAGGGTTAGTGCACAATAAAAATTAACATGTTCAGAGGTGACACAATCATTATTAACACTTCCGGACATTGCATAAAGCTACTGGACATTAATGGATCAAAGAAATTCATCCAACATAGCAAA